>NC_054748.1:0-300000 GCF_018143015.1 Lytechinus variegatus | reverse complement strand
AAAGTCACGAGCCAAATAAAATTACTTTGATTTCACTCTATTGGAACGAGTTCCACATTCTCATCATGAAAAATAGAAGGCTTGAAAAAAGTACTTTCTAAAGGACGATACAACTTTTTTGCTAAATGTCACAGTTCAATAAACACAGGTCATAATTTGCTGCAATTAGATTTTTTTACACATTATAAAAGATGACAGTCATTTTGGGAGAAGAGTATCTTCAACAATTTTCATCGTTTCACGGTACAATGAACATTTAATGAAAAAGATACGTTTTTTTAAAAAAACCATAGGCATGTATCGTTTTATTTTGGTAACTGAAATTATCTTTCCTCAACTTTTTTTCGTTATGTTCATGACAAATTATCATGCCTCTATGGTTCAAATGCGTTTCATTAAACATTCACGCTTGAATGAACATGTGAAATGTGATAAGTTCTTTTTACATCATTTAAAATGATTAAATTTGTTTCTCGGGGTTCGTCGAACATTGTATTGTTGATGTCTACATTTAAAAACTCAGCGTAAAGGATAGATGGCACTTTCTGGTTTTGGGTTCACATCATTTTGACCAATATACATGTATGTACATGCATATGTGTGTGTGTGTGTGTGTGTGTATGTATATATATATATATATATATATATATATATATAATATATATATATATATATATATATATATATGTATATATATATATATATATATATATATATGTATATATATATATATATATATATATATGTATATATACACAACAAAAAAAGTAAGTCCCCCCCTAAACAAACATCAATAATTTCCGAACCAATGCGAGTTTTTGATATATTTTTACATGAGCGTGTAGGTAATTTTATAAGCTACCCTCTGAGTAAATTTTGTGGATGTATCTTACGTCATGCTTCAGTGAGCACCATCAGAAGGCAAAAATGTCACTTTTCAAAAGTCACAAGCAAAATATCATGACTTTGAGTCCATTTTATTGGAACTAATTCCACATTCTCATCATGAAAAATAGTCAGAAGGCTTGTAAAAGGTACTTTCTAAAAGACGATACAACTTTTTAAGCTAAATTTCACGGTTGAATAAACTCAAGTCCAAATTTGCTATAAATGGATTTTCACACATTTCTATCAATAAAAATGCCAGAATATGATGACAGTTATTTTTGGGAAGACTATATTCAACAATATTCATCGTTTCACGGTTCAATGAACATCTATTGGAAACAAAAAATGCGATTTTCAAATATCGTAGGCAAGTATTGCTTCATTTTGGTTACTGAAAATGATCTTTTCTCAACTTTTTCGTTATGTTCATGACTAATTAACATGCTTCAATGATTCAAAGGTGTCAAATTAAACATTTACGCTTGAATGAACATGTGGAATGTGATTAGCTATTTTTTACGTTATTGGAAAAAAATGCAATTTGTAACTATGGATATCTGCCACAAAACTCCTTGCACAGTTCATTTGATTTGATTTTCATGAAAATCCCGATGTTTAATGCATCAGTGAGCATACAATATTCGAAAATTATGCAAATGAGAAGAAAGTTCAAGGCCTTGGCCCCACTCTGTACCGTATCGAATGGTTATTTTGGTGTGCGCACCTTTTGGATAGTGTGACTCTGAAGCCATATGCGAAGTTTCATGAAATAACTGTTGGCAGAAGTAACAAAAACCGTCTATGAAACAAACCCTCATTTCATATTTGTTAAAATTTTGACTTCCTCTCTCATAGACGTGTGTACATTATGTGTGCATATGTTTAAGCATACGCAATCCCTTATTCAATATGGTGGAACTTTTTTTCAAGGCTGTCTTTAGCAATGTCGTTTGGCAGTAATGTCTATCAACCTATGGGCATAATTCTGTGCAAAAATGAAATCGATTTGTTAATTTATGGATGAGTGAGCACGCATCAAAGTGGGAAAATTGGTATTTTCAATGTCACAGACTCATTTTAAAGGGTAATAAAGTGAATATTGGGGACAAATTTGGTTTCAAATGTGTCTTTAATTGCTGTTCTTTTATCATACATCATTTCTATCACCAAACACTTTCCGAACTTTGACCATTTTCATGGTTGAGCGAGCACATTCGAAAACTTAGGAATTAATACTCTTTATACTGCATAAATGTATTCTATTCCTAACAATTTCTCAGGATCAGTTGAATGTATGGACAGATCAGTGGTGGATCCAAAATTTTAAATGGGGGAGGGGCCTATAATCGGGGGAGCCATCAACTTTTTTCAAATTTTGACATGATCTAACAAGTTGTAGAAGATACTACCAAAAACCCCTATGATGATATGTCACAATACAGGGGCCGCAGAGCAGTTTTCAAAGTGGGAGGGGGGGGGGGGGCTGGCCATGCCAAAAATCACAATCGTATTACATTTTTGTACTTGCTTATGGAAAAAACTGGGGGCCCCCAGCCCCCCCCCCTTCCGCGGCCCCTGCAATACATCGTGCTCACTCAACCATGAACATACGATATCAAAAATTTGGTCTGAAGTGGTTAAATGATGGATAGTAAAACAGCATAACACCATAAAATTCACCTAAAAACAATTTTTGCCCAACTTTGTATTTGCACAATCTGAAAAACGACTCTTGTGACTTTCAAAAATGGTCATTTTTAATTCAATCTTTAATTACTCATGCATGACTCAGCCGATCAATCTCATTTTTTTCCAGGAGTTGCTTAATGAGTGTAGAAAACCACCCAT
This sequence comes from Lytechinus variegatus, assembly GCF_018143015.1. Taxonomy (NCBI): domain Eukaryota; kingdom Metazoa; phylum Echinodermata; class Echinoidea; order Temnopleuroida; family Toxopneustidae; genus Lytechinus; species Lytechinus variegatus. The sequence goes on along the minus strand of NC_054748.1, from coordinate 297,264 downwards.
GAAATATCATATCTCAAACTGATTCGGTTCAAAAGTTACAGCAATTTGATTTAGGGGGGACTTACTTTTTTTGTTGTGTATATATATATATATATGTATATATATATATATATATATATATATGTATGTATATATGTATGTATTAAAACAAATGAAAAAGAGGGAATAATAGATGCGTAGTCAAGTTCCATCAGAGCTGACGTCCATTCTGAATCATCATGATCAACATGATCAAAGGTTGAAATAGGTTCCGCTGCGAATCGAACCCGGTTCCTGGCTCTGAAACCCAGTGCTTTAACCACCAAGCAACGGAGGCTGAACAGCAGTTTCCCACCTTTTTATCATGTCTTTTCGGTGCTGATGAGTTAATAAGTAATCCATGACTAGCCTCCATGCATACTGAAAGACACACGGTGAATACACTTTTCTGAAGCTCGTTTTGATATAAGAAATGTGTCATAAAATATACCAATAATTGTTTATTAGTAAGGTAAAAAAAAACAAGCAAAAACTGAGCAATCCAAGCAAATCCTAAACTACTTAAACTACGGTAAGTTGTATACGATGCAAGTTAAATAAGATATTATATTGACATAAAGGAAATGAGGAATTTCGAAATTATTTCGTCTTTTAAAGTGGAGGTTTACCCTGACAACTTTGTTTGTAAAAAATAACGGGGAAATGAAAACAGATCGAGCAAGATTTATTTAAGATAAAAAAGTTATTAGGAATGTTCACTTTATGATTCCTGACGACATACATGCATGCGAGCGACTTTCTCTCTAAAACCTGTTAAAAAATCAATAAAATTTCATTTTTTTCTGAAATAATATATGTTATTGTCTATGAACAAGCTATTCCAAACTCGCCCCTGAACAAAGACAAAACAGGTCATAATGAACCATTAAAACATTATTATACAATTCATATTGATAAAGGTGCAGTTGCTCGAATGTGGTGTCACAAATAAATATATTTTAAGCTGCTCGAATCAATCATGGAATATCCTCAAGCCTTCACCGATATTTTCAATCATTTAACACTAGTATATTTGCAACACACCTTTCTCCAGGGTAACTTTGCCTTTAAACAATATATTATTAATCACTACAGTTTTCTGATTAATCTTCTGTTTCATTTAATATATTTCAACACAATATTCCATGATTTTTCATTCACTTCTATTATCTGAGTTTATCATCATTTTGATGACAATAATATTATTGTTATTATTATTACTATTATTCATATTAGTATTATTATCATTATCATCATCATAATTATAATTAATATCATTGTTATTGAATGGCACTTTTTTTCAGAATTCGACACAAGACCAGAGAATCGCATCAATTGAAATGGTTAACACAATATTGGTGGAGGTAAGCCGTATAGAGGATCAAGTGAGTACAAACATAAAGGTATTTTACTTCATTTCTTTATTTCTTCATTGCTATTATTATTTTAGTGATTTCACTTTTTCTATGAAACATACTGTGAAGAGAAGGGTTACCAAAACATTCAGAGGAATCACAATATAGCGTATGTATGAATTTTTTTTAAACTCGTGGGCGAGCAAAAATGTTGGCCCTTACAAATAAGTAAGGCTTATAAATGATATTTTGGATAATTTAGGGAAATTTCGTTTAAGTAAGTTTAGAGAAAGATTCATTGGTCGTACAAAATTAAGAGAGTACGGTGTTGTAGTGAGTGCTATTAAAAAATCTTTTGTTTTTTTTTCTGGAAAAAATACTCAATATGTGGAAATAAATTGAATTGATGAATTGAAAAATATCGAGCGTCACTAATCAACTTTTTAACCCTTTCCACTTTAATTTTATTTTAAAAGACCAAAAAGGGCCAAGGAAGTTTCTGTACATTCAAGATCATCATGATAATTAATTATCGTAGTATTGATTATCGCATATACGCATGAATGGTATCGTTGTTTTCTTTCGGAACTTTCTTTGGTTTATTGTTATTGAATGAAACCATTAATTACCCCTTCCCGCAACCAGTGCATGGAATATTCAACGTTTATTTTACCACCATTTTGAATGCTACATTATGTTGTGTTATCATAGTTGATCCCGGCTTATAGTATATAAAATATAGATAAAAACACAATCAATGAGATTCAAAAATGTGTAAAATATAAATAATCCTGAAAACCGACAAGAATCCCGAAATGGTTTTCAGTTAATAAAAAAAATTATTACCAGCTTACATTTCGCGCTCGCATTATAGATCTAGGACATGCATACGTACTGTAGTTCATATTCTTTAGGAAGAAACGAAGCTAACTTAAAACTTCAGTCTTAACTGCTATCCACATAGTAATGCTAATAATAGACAAATGACATTGGTTGTATATCACTTATCACAAAACATGTCTCTAATAGTTTCTGTGGCAGCCAGGTGTGGGGCTTTAGAGCCAACCCCCCCCCCCAAAAAAAAAAAAAGTTTCATGACAAGAAAGAAGCAATGAAAGGAAAAGAAATAAATATTGTGAGTTTTCACCGCAATGTGCTATTTAGTATCCCATAATTAGTAACCATCTGGAATATAATTATTGGAAATGTTTTTTTGACTGATTTGAGTAGGTATGGGTGTCAACATTTACCAAAAAAAAAGTTAGGAAGAATACGGGTTGGGGAAAGTGCTTTTTTTCAAGGTCAAAGGTCAATGACCTTTTTAAATATACTGTATCATGGTATCTCCCAGATAAAATACTACAATTTGGTGATCATGGTGTCAAAATGCACAGATTCTTACAAGAAGATCAAATAAAATCAAATCAAGTACCTACAATGCTCATTCACCGATGAAATTCAAGGTCAAAGCCTTTCAAAGGTCAATGACCTTTTTTACACTATATACCATATACGGTATAGTGGTATCTCCGAGATGAAAAGGCACAGGTTGGTGATCTTGGTGTCAAAATGCAGAGGTTCGTACAGGAAGATCAAATAAAATAAAATTAAGTCCCCAGAATGCACATTAACTAAAAACATTCAAGGTCAAAGCCTTTCAAAGGTCATCGACCTTTTAAAAATATATACCATATACGGTATAATGGTATATCTGAGATGAAAAGGCACAGGTTGGTGATCTTGGTGTCAAAATGCACAGATTTTTACACGAAGATCAAATCAAGTACCCACAATGCTTATTCACCAATGAAATTCAAGGCCAAAGCCTTTCAAAGGTCAATGACCTTTTACATTATATACCATATACGGTACAATGGTATCTCTGAGATGAAAAGTCGCAGGTTGGTGATTTGGTGTCAAAAAGCAATTTTTGCAAGAAGATGAAAAGACACAAAATAATCATAAAGCATTAACCTTCACCTTTGATATCCAGAGTCAAAGGTCAAAAGTTAATAAATATTTATACATCCATGCATGATTCCCCCCCCAAAAAAAAATACCTATTTGTAATGAAAACTTGGATGTATAATAATTTCACTCTGAAATAAGGATAAATAATGGCGGCCATGGAAAATATATTTAAGGGTTAGAAGTCAATCAACTATATCAATAACGTCAGGGAATTTAAGTAAATAGGTCGATAACTTGATAACTTCATTGTATATAGTGATTCTGATGGGAAAAAGACTGACCTGCATGGAAAATGAACACAAATTTAATAGTTGATTCCTTGACCAATGATGACGTCAAAATGCAAGTTCGAGGTGAAATCGATATCAAATAGCACTTTTTAAGATATATTGTAGTCATGCATTGCCAAAAGTGTAAAAAAAATCATGTATGATATAATCTAAAATGGTGAAGTTGTCTAAAGTAGCAGCATTTTCATATGCATTTTATAAATCTAAATCAAGGTACTAATTTTTCTGTAGCAATAGGTCACTAACCGCAATTGTTACAATCAATACTATAAACTATAACTTAATCTGTAAATGGAAAGGATAGGCCTAACCCTAATGGCATGCATCATCTAAGAACATTTTCATATAGCCAGGGGCAATGATGAAGAATTAAAATAAGGCAATCATTAGAGCTGCAGCTTTTGTCATAGTAAATGAAGTTAAGTGTCTCAACTTCAGCAAAGAGTAATTAAACTTTTGAAAACCTTCTGACATTTTCAGGACTCTGATCTGGCCCATTCAATGAAAGCCTAATAACGTTCTGTCAAGGGATATCAGACCAGGGTCTATATTATTGTTGATATGTTGCATAGCTTGATTCTCAAGAACTTGACATGGTGCTGTGGGAGTTTTGTTAGGTCAATGGATGTCTGTACTTTTAAGCTATTATCTCCTTTTGAATTTCATTATCATATCATATGCCTAATTTGTGCATGATAACACTCAGTTATTCTGGACCAAATAATGATCCTTGTACAAACTGACACCTAGTAGAAATAGCATCATGGGTGACCATGGTGCTGTACGGCAGAGAGCAGATATGAAGTTTTGTCCTGCAACATTAGCATCTCAAGAGATTCTGGCAGCTCGCAATGAGAGGTAATTAATAATAATATGGGAATTCATCTTTGTTGAAGTTGATATACATGCAGCTCTAATGATGGCCTTCACTTCATCATCATCCCTCTGCTGTTTGGAAATGCTCTCAGATGATGCTAGCTGTGACATGAGAGTTAGACCTATCCTACCCATTTTCAGAAGATTCTTGTACAATTCTTTGCATTTTGGCACCAAGATCACTAACCTGCGGTGTTTTATCTCAGAGATACCATTATTATTATCTAATGTCAAAAAGGACATTGACCTTTGTCTTTGAATTTTATTGGTGAATGTGCATTGTCGATACTTAATTTCATTTTATTTGATCTTCCTGTAAGAATCTGTGTATTCTGACACCAAGAACACCAACCTGCGCCGTTTTATTTTTCGAGATACCATTATATAATAGAGTATATAATGTATAAACGGTCATTGACCTTTGGCCTTAAATTTTATGGCCGAATATGCATTCTATGTCCTTAATTTTATTTTATTTGATCTTCTGATCAGAATCTGTGCATTTTGATACCATGATCACCAACCTGTGCCTTTTCATCTCAGAGATACCATTATACATTATGATATATATAATGTAAAAAGGTCATTGACCTTTTGAAAGCTTTGACCTTGAATTTTATTGGTGAATGTCCATTCTAGGTACTCACATTCATTCTATTTTACCTTCTTGTAAGAATCTGTACATTTTGACACCATGATCACTAGCCTGTACCTTATCATCTCAGAGATACCATTATACAGTATGGTATATAATGTAAAAAAGGTCATTGACCTTTGAAAGGCTTTGACCTTGAATTTCATTGGTGAATGTGCATGCTAGGTACTTAATTTTATTTCATTTGATATTCTGGTAAAAATTTGTGCATTTTGACACCATTATCACCAACCTGCGCCTTTCCATCTCAGAGATATCATTATACAGTATATATAAAAAGGTCATTGACCTTTGACCTTGAAAAAAACACTTTCCCCAACCCGTATTCCTCCTAACTTTTTTTTGGTAAATGTTGACACCCATACCTACTCAAATCAGTTGAAAAACCATTTCCAATAATTTTATTCCAGATTGGCTATTTTGAGGTCTAATTTAGGGATACTAATTGTACTTTATAAATGTTTTTGCGTCGGAGGAGTTGTAATAGATTATTTTATATCTTATGTTCAGGAGAGAACGCGAGTTGTTAAGATTGGTGAAAATATGTCATCTCCTGTTGGGCTTCCTTTCGGTGCGCCCCAAAGTTTAGTACACGGGCCACGTTTTTGCCCTCTTGCACATAACATTTACATGTTTACACACTACTGCATACACAGTTGTCAAGGTTGTGTGTTTCGTATAAAAGGTTATGCAGTCACTGAAATTGATAACAAGTTGATATCAAATTGAATAAAATTTGGGCTGCTAATCATTACTTGTAAATCACAACGTCATGAAATCTTGTGAGCATGGGTAGGCAAAAAAGGGGAGAAAAAAGACGAAGAAAAGAAAAGGTCGAGAAAAAAAAGAGATAGGGAAAAAGAGGGAGGTGGGAAAGAAAATAAGAAAAAAAGAGGGAGGGAGTGCCGAATCGGTGTCCGACATAGGGGTGCCGAATCGATGTTCAAACGAAATTATATTTGACCTATAAGCGCCAAATTAATGCTTGACATAAGGACACAGAATTGATGCTCAAACTAGGGGGATGGACACTGATTGATCTTCAATCTATGGGGCACCGAATTGAAGTTATACCTAGGGGCGCCGAATCAAAATTCGATATAGGGGGTACTGAATTTATGATCGACATAGGGGGATGACGAATTAATATTTAACCGAGGGGCGCCGAATTGATGTTCGACCTAGGTGTGCCAATGTGATTTTTGTCCCGGCGCTCCAAATTCATGTTCAACGCATAAGGCGGTGCCAATTTCATGTTTCACATGGGGGCGCAAAACTCAAGTTTGTTCGCATCAAAACGAATGCTTAGTTAGATGCCCATCATGTTCATGAATACCAAAAGTGCTTAGAAAGTCAAAATTTCAGTTGAGAATATAAAAAGAAATGTTCATCTCGCTCTCCGTGCTCGCATTAATTGTTTAGTAAGTTAACGATCTTGTTCATGGTTGGATAAAGTGCTTAGAATGTCCAAATTTAGGTCGGAAGATCATAAATTTCAGCTCGCACTCCCATGAGATGTTTTATTAGCTACCCATTCTGTTCATGATTACCAAAATGCTCACTTGAATGTCTAAATTTAGAATCAGAATATAAACAAGTGGAGCGCCTCTGGCAGTCTCGCCTGTATTACGCGATTTGATATAGCAGCAGTGCTGAACTTGAAAACGTAACAATCATATAATAATAATGAAAACAATAGGTCCATTGACCCAACATAAACTTTGGCCATGATCATGTGACCTCAGGCAAGAGCAAAACAATCCTTCATACTTGATTACCCTTGTATCTATGTTCCATGAACTACATATGTCGATCCATAAACTAAGTTATGATGCCAATTCAACGAATACCCCCAACACAGCCAAAGTTCATTGACCCTTACTGGCCTTTGATTTTGTTCATGTGACCAGAAACAAGCACAAGCTATTCAGGGATACATGGTTACTCTTGTGGCCCATATTTTACGAACTAGATCTATAAATTTTGAAGTCATGATGACAATTCCACATATATCCTCAACATTATCAAAGTTTGTTGACCCTAAATGACCTTTGACCTTGGTCATGTGACCTGAAACTCGCAAAGGATTTTCAGTGATACTTACCTTACCTTAATTCTAAGTTTAATGAAGTAGATGCATGAAAGGTCAGTTATGATCAAAGGTTCTTGACCCTAAATGACCTTTGACCTTAGGCATGTGACCTGAAACTCGCATAGGTAGTTCAGGGATACTAAATTGCTCTCATATCTAATTTTCATGAACTAGATTCATCAAACGTCAAAGTTATGATGACAATTTCACAATACCCCAAACATGGTCAAAGTTCTTTGACCCTAAGTGACCTTAGACCTAAATCATGTCACCTGAAACTCGGGCAGGAACCTTAAAATTACACTACTTACAGCACTCTTGTTTCCAAGTTTCATGAATAAGGTCTATATACTTTCGGATTTATGACAACATTTCACAACCTTAACCTTGGTTAAGATTTCGATATTTATTCCCCCAACATTTTCTAAGTTCATTGATCCTAAATGACCTTTGACCTTGGTCATGTGACATAAAGCTCAGTCAGAATATTCAGTAATACTTGATTACCCTTCTGTCCCATATGTATTGTATTTTTTTGTTCTTTGTTTGTTTTTTCGATCCCTCGTTGTTATTATCTTATGCTTATGTTATATCATTTTTTTCTTATGTTTCTTTACGATGGTAAAAATAAATCTATTCATCTGGACTTACTTTGATTGAAGCTGAGAACAGTTTCATGACCGATCAGGGACACTTCTTCAGCTCTTCTGAACTGGCGGGAAATCGTCGTTGCCGATTGGCGCCGAAGCACCGTCGGTCTTGGAGACGTCGAGGAATTTTTCAGATTACAGGATTGCAAATCCGAGAGAGGTTACGCCGTAATCCTCCTCTTTGTTGAGAGATAGGTTCTCTGCGTTGACTTAGACCGCCTCCCAGACCCCCTCTCAACCACCTGGGTTCTTTGTCTAGGATGAGCACGTCTTTATCTTTGAAGTTGTGTTTAGACGTGTTCATGTGGGAGTATACGGCAGAATCGTATCCCGATGCGCCCGGTCTGCAAGTCGGTACAAACGCTTGGAGAGGGGTTGTTTGCATGGTTTCACCAATATAATTAGTGCTGCAACCTGTCTCTTGGCACTGGAAAGCATAGACAATCTTTTTCTTTTATTGTCTTTGGAAAATTTATCCTTCGGGTGAACCAATATCTGCTTAAGTGTCTTAGTCGGTTTGAAGTACACTGGGATGCGGTAAGAAGACAGGATCCTCCGGATTTTCTCTGAAAGTCCACTGACGTGGGGACAGAGACAGCGAAGCGACGCGTCGCGACGCCCCTGTTCCGTCGGTCGAACAAGGTTGTTCTCACGCTGGCGTCGCGGGTGAAGGGCTTTCTCTATGCTCCACCCGTGGTTACCACACTTACGTAGAGCCTCTCGGAGATGCTTATGTTCCTTCTCGTTGGTTATCTCAGAAGAAGGAATGTATGAAGCTCAGTGGAACAATGTCTTCACTACTCCCAACTTGTGGATGAGCGGATGATGAGTCAAACAAGAGGTATTGATCTGTGTGGGTGTCTTTTATGTAGACTAACGAGCTCAGCGTTCTGTCGTCCTCGATGGTAATAAGGCAATCCAAGAACGCGAGTTGATTGTCCTTGACTCTTTCCACTGTGAACTTGATAGACGGATCACAGTTATTGATGTGATCGAAAAAAAGAATCAAGTTCCGTAGTCTTTATCTTGACCCAAATATCGTCCACGTATCTAAACCAGTGGGTAGGTGGGATGCCGGGAAAAGAACTCAGGGCAAATTTCTCAAAGTCTTCCATGTACAAATTGGCAAGAACTAGCGAAATGGGAGATCCCATGTCATATCCATGTTTTTGCTTGCAGAAATTGCCGTTATAGCTGAAGTAAGTGGTGGAAAGACAGAGTTCTAAAAGTTGACAAAGCTGATCCGGGCTAAGTTTTATTCGTCAAATTGGGGTCGTCAAAAAGGCGCTTGCGAACTGTTTCTACTGCCTTATTCGGATGAACGTTAGTGAAAAGAGCGGACACATCAAAGGAGGCAATGTTGTTACGATACTGCAACAAATAACAATGAAATATTTCTGAATTTAGATGTCAATAAATATTGATCTTACGTCTCTTGAGATTGCGATAAAAATCCAAAATAAAATCTGGTATTCAAGTTGGTTGGCGAACGATGAAACCGATGTTGAAGCACGATGCATAGCAAGAGTCACTGTAACGAGTTGAAATATCCGTGAAGACGATGTCGATGATGATTAACAGTCAATTTCAGCAATCCATGGGTTGAAAAGCGTTCATTAAACACGTTTATGATCTCGATGAGAACTGAGAATTCCTCTCTCAAAATAACTGCAAACAGTTCATTGATGGCGGGTAAATAATTCCACAGAAGTTAAATATTCCAGGTGGAAATAAACTCTGCTCTGACAAAAGTCTGGCGTGAAACTTTGAGTTCTGATCTGATATATAATGATGAAGTCCTTGAAGAAACTGCAGCATAAATACAAATTACAACTATTCTAGAAATTTCTAGTATTCTCTACATTTAGAACATTTTCCTTCTTTCTGGAGCATTCTACATTTCTAAAACATTCTTGAATGACCTCAGTGAAATCAACAACCTAGCTAATCCTATTGTTCTTTTCAATGCATGCTGGCTATTGTGTAGCAGTCTGTTGTCTGCTTTTCCCTATTAAAAAAATAGAACTCCTTGGCCTTTATATAGGCCAGGCCTGCATAACAAAAGCTTTTACAAAGACATTCTGGAATGTTCTTTATCATAAATGAATGTAATTGCTCTTACAATTGTTATGCTCCGATAAACCCACCATAGGGCTGAGAACAGATGTAAGAAACTTGGCAATGTTCTACGTGATACTGTTAATGCTGCTCACAATAGGTCTCAAAGGGATATCCTCATTGTGGATCTTTTGTAGACCATAAACAGCTTTAATATCATTGCCAGGATACAAACTAAAGTAGGTAGATTTGTCAATATAGCCGGATTTCTCCAACTGTTGTAGCACTTCAATGACTCTTTTCTTGAAGCTAGAAGAAGGATCTCGCTTTACTTGTTCATAAGTAACACTGTTATGTAACAATGGACCAACTTTGCTATTATAATTTGTCTTATTCAAAACTACTGTGCATCTCCTCCGAAAAAATCCTCGACGTCTCCAAGACAATAACATCGACAGTGCTTCGGCGCCAATCGGCAACGACGATTTCCCGCCAGTTCAGGATATCATAAAAGATCGTTTTGTTATCATGGCTCTAAAATATAGAATACGTTATCCCCTTCTCTCTGTTTGGCAAATTCACTTAATTCTCTTAAAAAAAACAATGTAAATCGATACCAATCACACAAATGTGTTTTTAAGATTTTAATGAATACTTTCTGTTACTTTCTGTTATTATAAGTTTATTAATGATTTTGATTTTTTTTTTACTTTTATGTATGACATTTTTATTTTTCATTGACTATTATGTTCAATTTGCTGACAATTTTTATGTGATATTGTTTTGTTATGTTTTTAATTTCTGTTGATACAGGGCCCCTTGATCGAGCAGTTCTTGTAACTGAAAGTACTACCCTGTTAGAATAAAACGACAAATAAAATATATTAAATAATAATAATAATATAAACCATCTTTCTAGAACGCATATCACTGCAGTCCCTATGTACTTCGCAAATATCGAGAGAAAACAAAAGTATCAAGGTGTGCATATAAACAAATACAGACAAAATTCATCGACAAAATGTGCCTAATGTAATGACAACAAAATAAAGGTCTTTTGAGTTGGGCAGAATGCACGAGAGCAATGCAGAGGCCACTGTCGTTCAAATACAGAAAGGAGAATGCTGTAGAGAGAGGGTGAGTGCTGAAGATCAGAGGGGAAAATTTTAGACGAAGAAAAAAATCTAGTCTAGCTGCAGCTAAAAAACCATAGTTCTTTGTTTAATGCATTTAAGTGCCATAACTGCGAACGAAATGCTCATACGATTCCTAAACATGGAGAATTAATACGAAATGCAAACAAATTAGGCCCCAACAAACTAAACGCTTTAAAAACAAAACAATATATTTATATTAAAATAATAAGATTGGTTTTTAATGACCAAGTTAATATTAACGAAATCAAAAAGTTGTACACAATGAAACGTATGTGGTCAACGTGTTAGACACTTGCGCGAGCCGTTTCTGTTTTTGTTTTTTTTTAGGATGGCGGAGCAGTGGTGTAAATAAAAAATACAACCCATTGGTGAAAAATCCTGGATACGCGCCTGTTATAGGTATTGTTTAAATTTGTGAACATTTGATTTAAAAAAAATTCTCAAACCAAGATGAAACATGTGTACCATTGCATGTATTAGAACTTATAAACCCTGAAAACATTCATTATTGAGAATGAAAAGCTTAAACTACAAGGCAAACCCCGATTTTGTAAAAAGACGTCTTGTAGACTCCTAAATAGTACACATAAGTGTATGGGATGAAATTAATATGGTGTTTCCGGTCACTTTATATTTCAATTTTTGAAGCACTAAATAATCATTTTCGAACGCAATTTTTTCTGGGCTTCATTTTTGTAACATATCCTAGACACAGGTGGCACGTGTGACCTTCTACCTCATTTTTTTTTAAAGTCAAACCAATGTTAAGCAATCACTTTAATTAAAAGGGTGTTTTGAAAAGATTGGGTACTCCCAGATTGATGTTTATGACTGTCAGAGACATGAGCACTAATGCAAGTGTGTAGAAAGTTTTTTTTATGATTCTCCTACGATAGTTTTGTATATTTGTGGAAGCGTCGTGGTGTAGCGGTTCTTAATCTCACCTTGTGATATTCGAATCCGTTCTTTTTATAACATAATAAATTATTGGCACAAAGCATTGATGCAAACTCTCGTGACCATTCTTTTTTTCTGTGCGCCTCGGAATAGAACATGTCTTGGAGTCTGACGCTATATCAATGCACATTATTGCCATTGTTATTATTTTAATTATTATTATTATCTTTGCTAATATTATTAATCGAGAATTCAATTCAGGATATACGCCGAGAATTACAAATGGTTCCATTACAGTGGGTTCATTTTTAGTCAGATAACTTTGAATGTTTATTTATTTATTAAATATCTTTATTCAGGATTACATGTCAAGATAAAATACACTGTTTTTCAACACGGTCCTGTTACATTAAAACACAAACAACGATTAAAATGCATACGAACTTAGGTCAAAATACTGGGTATACCTATTTTAAAATAAAAGTTGCATAATAAAAAAAATAGAAAGAGCAGCAAGATAAAGGGAGGTAATATAAAGATAATGTGGTTAGTATATGGCAGAAATATAGAGAGAGAGAGATGGAGAGAGAAAGAGAGAGAGAGGCAAGAAAAAGAGTGCAACAGCATAATACAGAATCAACTATAATTACACAATAAAATGTGAATAAAAAAAATCAGTCTACTCTCAAATTAAAAATACTTGTTTTTGTACGACATCTTAAAATGTAAGATGTTTGAAATATTCTTGAGATCATTTGGCATGGAGTCCCATGTCATTATTGCACTATATTCAAAGGATTGCTTGAAACGTTCAATATTTGGCTTAGGTAATGCAGCATTCAGTGAATCAGCGTTACGTTTATACATTCCATGTATATCAATAAATAGTTCAATATCATTACAGAGTCTAAATATTGCAAGGCCATATATACATTGGTAAGCTAAAATACATAATAAATAATCCGTCCTCGTATCAAAAGATTGCCATTTCAGTTTATTATTAAGTAAATCTGGTTAAGGAGTTGAACTTAAATGTCTTAAAGCATGTAACTTATTGATATTGATCTACAAAGATGTTTGACATGAACATTCTATTTGAGATTACTATCACCTTCGACACCTAAATATCTTACAAATTTAACTTGTTTTAGTTGCTCAACATTAAGCTTTATATCAAACTTTCCTTTGTTGTTTTAATAACGGGTTGAAATAAATATAATACTTGTTTTAGTAATGTTGGTCTTTAAACAATTGTCATTATACCACTTATCGATTTTTACGTACCTGTAAATCGCATTAAACACACAATAACATCATCAGCAAAAATATTACAAACAGCAGTCGAAAGGCATTGTACAATATCATTTATAAATATCAAAAATAATCCAGGCCTAATACACCCCTGTGGAATTCCAACAGTAAAGGCTGTTTACCATGACATCTTACCGATTGCTTCCGGTTCGTTAGATAACTTTTAAACCACAGCTCTGTACCAGATACCCCATACTTTTCTAAATTAAAGAAAACAACATGTTATGATTAATTGTGTCAAAACATATTGATATATCTAAAACGAGCGCCTACCATTTCGTGATTATTAAGTGCATCATACCAGTCATCTATAACACGATGGAGACAAGTTACTGTAGATAGGTGTTTTAAAAAAGTAGACTGATCAGAATCTTTCAATTCGTTGTCAATCAAATAAGAGAGAAGACGTTTTTGAACTAATTTCTCCATAATTTTGGCAAGATGGCATACAACTGAAATCGGTCTACAATTTGAACATGAACCGTTAGGCCTCGTTCCTTTATAAATAGGTGGTACTCTTGAATATTTCCAGTCCTAAAATACGATTTCATTCTTTAAAGTAATTAAAAAATAAAAGTCAACGACGGGAGTATGAGAGATGACGATATAATAAGAATTTTACTTTAAAATCTAAAATGTCTAAGTAGCTATTGCAACTGAGATTAGACAAAAGTTTGAAAACGTCACTCTCGGATACAATTTTCATATCAGAGGTATAAATATATTTTGGGTTTGTCCTATTAAAACAATTAGTAATATTTCATCCGACATTAGCAAAGTGTTTGTTTAGGTTCAGGACTTAGGACATTGTGAATTTGAATATTTCATGTTACCAGTATCCATATTAAGTTCTTTCCAAAGCTTTTTAAAGCATTCAATAAAGTATTTCTTTCTTGCTTCACGAATAGACTAGAAAACTTTATTTCTGATTTTATGACATTCATCTTTAAATTCATCGTTATCTTCAGACTTGTCTTTAAGGTAGTCACGTTGATATATAAGTTCGAGAATATCATTAGTCATCCAAGGACTATATCTATTCTTTACCCGTACTTCTTTTATAAGAGCATATTGAAAACGTCACTCTCAGATATAATTTTCATATCAAAAGTATGATTTCTTCAACTTGAACCATATGAGATAAAAAAATAACTGAATTGCCCTAATTATTATAATTTAAATTGCTTAAAACATCAGATTTACTAATATCAGGTAGAAAAGAAGATTCGTCAAATTGTTTGAAATCTTTAAAACTGGCTATTTTTTGTTGCAATTCATGAACATCAAAATTAATGCAAATAAAGATTAAATAATGGTCACTCAACCAAATTTTAGCAACATCGCATAAAACATATTGGTCAGGAATTGTTGCAAAAATCAGATAAATACATCTAGAAGACCGAGACGTAGTACGTGTTGGTTTGATTACTATTTGTGTAAGAGAACATAAATATTCAGCAGTATATAATGGATTATCAAAAATGATCTGATTGAAAATATGCGTTTTTCTTTCTGAACTTACCAAACTGCAGGTATGGAGCAATTAACCGACACAGACCTACGTGACGTCGCATATAAGGCAAATCTAGACCAAGGTCAGCTCAGACATTTACTAACTAAACTCCATATCGAAGCAGCTGATATTAAGGAAGAGAGAAAAGATGATTCGAGTGATATTCAGCTTCAGGTATACAACGTCCTGCATTCCTGGCTGAACACAGAAGGCCAAAATGCCACTAGAAGGACGGTATGTGAAGCCCTACAGGAGTGTGGGTACAGCGAGGCACTAGAACTCTTAATAAAAAAGTGGGATCTGAATTTCCAAGGTAAGTAATGAATGAGATCATGAAACATTTATATTTTCAAAAATTACAGGCTGATTTGGTTTAGGAGAGTGGTGCAAAATGCTTCAATATCATTATTGGTAATAAAAATACGATTTGGCACCGTCATTCTTTACCTCATAGAGATAAATTTCAGTGGTGGTGCTTAAATTCACAATACCTTCCTTAGCAACGTTTGATAGATAACATAATTTCAATAACTGAGATCTTGTCAAGGAAAACTGCCACCATATTTGTTTGGCCAACCCAGCACTATTATACCAAATCAAATGTCGTAAGATAACACAATCCGGATGCCCCTTAAAATGGCTCTAAGCTAATTGAAGAAAGCGTGAAAGATATCCATCAAATATAGAATGACCTTTTAAAAGAAAAGTAAATGCGGTCTATGCAGGCCTGGGGTCGATGGCAATATAAGGAGTTATATTTTTTTATTTATTTTTTTTATTTATTCATTTTCCAACACATGGGCTGGGTAGCCCTCTTCAGCCTAACGGCTGTTCTTCTGAGGGGTCCAGATATTAAAAAACATACAAAGTAGATAGATTACAAATGAAAAATACTTTACATACGTGAAGAATACATTCTAGCAAAAAATAAAATACAAAAAAACTTAACAAAAATTATCAAATTATTACCATAAAAAAATGGGGAAAGGGGGAGGGGGGGGGGGCATGCAAACAGGGAAGTTAATCCTTGAGGTCATTCAGTACGTTTGATAGGCCTAGAGTGTTTATTTTCCGTCTAAATGTATTTAATGGGGTTTCAAATGGAATGTGTTTTGCAAGGGAATTCCACACCTTTGCACCTCGGAAAAGGAAACGTCTTTTTCCGAATTCGGTTTTGGGCAAATTTAATGTTAACTGCATATTACCGGATCTGGAATTATAATTGGATTTACGGTAAACAAATATCTCTTTTAAATAATGGGGACCTAAATCATGTAACAATTTATACATTACTATTGCCAGCTGTTTAGTTCGGCGAATCTCTAAGTCGTCAATGTTTAAAGTTGAAAAAATAGATTTAGTTGGAAATAAATAGTGAACTTGTAGAACGGTTCTTAGAGCCCTATTTTGTAAGGTTTGTAATCTTTTACAATTAGTCTTTGAGGTATTTCACCATACAGAGGCACAATAGTCAAAATATGATTGAATGACCGATTTATAAAATACCATTGCAATTGTTTTACCGATTGAAGGTCTTATCCTCTTTAGAAGATATAAACTTTTTACAGCTTTTTCCTTAACATGCTCTATTTGCTTATTCCAACTAAGATTCTCATCGATGAATACACCGAGGTATTTGAAAAGACTTACTTTCTTAATAACCTTTCAATCAATTTTAATGGTAGGATTTTCGATTTCTTGATTCCACTTGCAAAGTTTCTGTTTACTGCCAATTACAATAGTTTCAGATTTATTAATATTAAGTGCTAGTTTGTTGCGTTTTAACCACAACTAGAAGATATTCAAATCTTTATTGATTTTTTTTTTCATAAACTTGATAAGGGTTAGTACCAGTGTGAAATAAGCAGGTATCATCGGCGTAAAGAGCCAACTGAGTATTTTTCAGTAAGTTAGGTAAATCATTTGTGTACAAACAGCCTCTCTTTAAGAATATCGAATAATCTGTTCCTCTGATTGGTAGAAATCGAGGTCATGTAATTAACCATGCCTGCAAAGTAACAAACTAAGGTGGATACCAAGGGCAATGGGCGTAGTTAGCAAGATTCTGCCCGTTGCCCCCTGTCCCGCCCCTTAACGACGGGCATTGCAAAATTTGGCTGAGATCTCTATTTGATTGCATGCAAAATTTTGCTTCCTGCGGTGATTGCGGATACCATAAATATTCGCGCGATTTAATCCAAAGTTATAGACAATTTGCGCATTTACGCGCTTACTGCGCAAGTGCGCAACGGATATGACATATCGATGGAACGATGCCGATCTTTGGGTTTTGCTTGTTTACTCCTGTTAAAAAAAATGCATCATTATTGAAAAGAAGACTTTTATTAAGGACATAACGGATGTATCAATCATCAAGTATTGTTTCAGTTAACTATTCGTAAAATCAAATGCATGCTCGCAAAGGATTAGTCAGCTGAAAAGATATTCATCATTGCACTTTCTAACTAAGTTATATATAGCTAGACAACCGACAACGCTAAGCTAGGTAGGGGCGTAAGGTCTAAAACTGTAAAAAAAAGTAATGATCTAACTTAGGCCTAAGTTAGCTCAGAAGTTAGACCAGAGTAGACTCTAGATCTAGATGATAGATCTTACTAACTATAGACTATACCCAATGATCCGTTTAATCTTAGTCAGATCTGACGTAGGCCTAGATCTAACGTTAGATCTAAAGTTAGACTCTATTGGAGATTAAGAATAAAGCTTAGTCAGATCCAGGCCTACTGTAGAATCTAAATCTGTTTCAGACCCTAATTTTGTTCCTAAAATATCTAAATCTAGGCCTACCGGCATACTATGGACTG
The DNA here is from genome assembly GCF_018143015.1 of Lytechinus variegatus. Taxonomy (NCBI): domain Eukaryota; kingdom Metazoa; phylum Echinodermata; class Echinoidea; order Temnopleuroida; family Toxopneustidae; genus Lytechinus; species Lytechinus variegatus. The sequence goes on along the minus strand of NC_054748.1, from coordinate 279,596 downwards.
CTTTGATATTCAACTTCGAGAACTAACAGTTATACCCAGTTGTTCTGTGTCCGGACAGGCTGTGTGTCCGTATGATCAATTTAAGAAAGTAATTTGGAAAAAATTACCCCAAATTTACAAGCGAGGTTTCATCAATTTTTAGAACAAATTGTTGGGAAATATTATATAGAGAACAAAAGACTCTGATTACAACTATTGAATTCATAATTTTAGTGTACTCCAAAGACAAAAGAGAAGGCTTTAAAAATATAAAGTGTACGGACACCCGACCCCCCCCCCCCCATCCTACGTCAGGGCTGAGTTAGGACCTAACAACATTAAGTTGGGCCTAACGTACGTTAGTCTGGGCTAGGGCTTTTAGTTTTAGGATTAAAGGTATTGTTTACCTTTGTGAGCAGTCGATTTAAAAAAATCTCAAACCAAGATGAAACATGTGTACAAGTGCATGTATTAGAACTACTAAACCCTGAAAACAACCATTATTGAGAATGAAAAGCTAAAACTACAAGGCAAACCCCGATTTTGTAAATAGGCGTCTTATAGACGCCTAAATAGTACACATAAGTGTATGGGATGAAATTAAGATGGTGTTTCCGGTCACTTTATATTTCAATATTTGAAGCCTTAAATAATTATTTTTGAATGCATTTTTTTCTGGGCTTCATTTTTGTAACATATCACAGACACACGTGACAAGTGTGACCTTCTAGCTCAGATTTTTTAAAGTCAAACCAATGTTAACCAATCACTTTAACTTGTTTACGATCTAGCCTATGCCTAGACCAGATCTAACGTTTCATCTGGTTCATAAAATATATATGGACAGCTTTTATTTTTGGAGACATGGTTGTTTGTTTCGGCTCGCTGGTACTGAACATCGACCAGACAATGGTAACGGCATTGATTTAATAATATAAATTTATATACCTGAATATTTGATTATGTGTTATTTTAATGGGAGTGCATCAATGCGTACATAATACAACAGCAAAAACTTTGACTCGTGTGCAATAGTTCATGACAGCCTTGTTAAAACCGATGATGTCGCACCAGCTCCATGGTCGCACCAACGCATAATGTCACACCAACGCACAACACAAAAGCGTCCAACGCATAATGTCGTAGTTTTGTTTATTAACGCATAATGTCGCAGCGGTATTCGCTTCGGGACTCGAGTTAAATATAAAACAGAAAATATATTTTTACTGATTAATGTGTGCAAGGTCTGTCACCTGAAAGGTGCGGGTGCAGGGGAGAGGGCCAGTATCGAATTCATTGTCAGAAGGGGGTGGACTTTGATAAATTATAATGTGTGGACTAGTGAAACGCAAGTAAACGCATATCACCATTCATATGTGCATATCACTATACATGCAATTCAACTTTTTTTGCAGAAGAGTAAAGTCATCTAGCTGAGAATAAAGTACAAATATAGATACATTTCTTGTTGCTCATGACATTTTAATAAAGAAATGATATTTCATATTGCTACTCGGAATGTACCATTAATATATTAAAAGTTTATCGCGCAATTCGCAGTCGCATATCTTACACTGCCAAAAAGTGATCATTACGTCCATTGCTTTGGTCTTAATGCATCAAATATCCAAAAAGTTGAGCTCGCGCTTCGCACTTTCATCATCTATTTAGGCAATGTGAGATAGCCTTTCTTGTTTGTAAGAATAATGCTAATAAATGCATTTGAAACTGCAGTCTTTAGTTGGGACTGCTCCCGTTTTAAACCAACAGCAAAAATTGGCTTTTAGTGGCCCATCGGGGAAACATGGATGAAAAGATTCTGCACCCCACCCCCTTTTGGCAATATCCCGCTTTATATACTGTATAAACAAGTACGTATGTGCTCTGACCCTGGAGTCCAGCGGAACCCAAAAGTTGGATCCAGCGCCCCAGTCGTGCTTCACACTCCATTTTTTGAAACATGCAAAACTAAATTCTAGTCCCCCTCTATCCCATTTCCTTTGCCACTTACAAGTTTTTTACATCATGGTGCCGCCACTGCTCGAGGGCTCTCGTTATTTCGAAGAAAAACGAAAACAGATCGTCAATGCATGTAAACATTGAAAACGCCCGGCTATTATTTTTTTAAAGGACAAGTCCACCCCAACAAGTACTTGATTTGAAAAAAAGAGCAAAATTCAACAATCATAACACTGAAAATTTTATCAAAATCGGATGTAAAATAAGAAAGTTATGACATTTTAAATTTTCGCCTCATTTCCCTAAACAGTTATATGCACATCTCGGTCGGTATGCAAACGAGGAACTGATGAAATAACTCACTCACTATTTCTTACGTATGTCATTATATGAAATATTTTTATTTTCTCGTCATTTTTATGTGAAATGAAGTTTCATTCCTCCCTGAACACATGGAATTCCATTATTTTATCATTGTGTGCTTCAGGAGGTCCTAATCGTAAAATTCGTAAAAATTGAAATATTGTATAATTCAAACAATAAAAACAAAAGAAATAGTGAGTGAGTGACATCATCGACTCTTTCATTTGGATGTAACTGGCTCGTTCATATAACTATTTTGTTAAAAATAAGCGAAAATTTGAAATGTCATAACTTTCTTATTTTACATCCGATTTTGAAAAAAAAAATCAACATTGTGCTAGTCTGATTTTTCTCTAGTGATTCAAATCAACATTTTTCTGAGGTGGACTTGACCTTTAAGAAATGCATGTACATACGCAGATTATTTTTCTGTGAGGAGGGGATGTGATCATGTGAAAAACGAATCAAAAGCGATATTCAATAATTTCGTGCACATTTTAGCGAGGTTTGTAAAACTCTTCAGCAAGAAAAGATGTTCACTTTTATTCCGGGGGGGGGGGTAATTCTGCCCCCTCCCGCTACGTAACAATATATTATAAATTTATCACGTGCTCCCTTCTCCCCCACGATAGATTAGTATAGGAAACATCGCTTTAAAATTATTGTTCTTACGGTATAGTTAAATTGACCGCAGAGCAAGCCGAAAAAATTGAGTTTGGATCTAAGAACAGGACACTCTTTTAATGTTCTGTAAATCGCAAAATGGATGGGTAACTGGGTATCTTCCTACTTTAATGTTAATAATGCGAGCAGAAGTCTTTGATATTCTGATCTGAAACTTGGTAATTAAAGCATGTTGTTATGTGATGATAAGACATATCTCACATATTCAATATGATATCATTACATAATGAATACTTCTACAGGAAGTATATAAGCTCCAACTTTCATTAGAAAGTATTACTCATTATTCTTCCAGCTAAACTTCTGACGCACACACATTTTATGGGTTTCTTATTCACCACATTTCATGTTCTCCCTAAAAGGTCAACTCCCCCGATTCAGAGTAATATTATGACGTACAAATTGTTTTGGTCAAGCGTCCAAGGTGGACCAACACCTGTTTGGTTGTAAAGAGTCTAGACCAAACCAATATAAGAAGGGTTCACTTCTGAACCCAAATTAGATTATTACAAAATGCAGATTGGTTTACAGATTGCAGATTACTTTCGAGATTGTTCCAGCATACAGACAGCTACAGAAGAGTTTATAATTCATATTATCTTCATCTTCGGAGTATAGTCACCATCAGATTTATCATCATCAAGTTATCATCTTCAATAAATATATATGAACTGTACAGGCTTTGTATTGCTTCATCTCATTTAGTCTGGTTGAAAGTAAAAGTGCAATCGATCCAACCCCAACACACCAATGTTATAAATATTTAAAACAAGCTGCCAATCTCAATAAACTTGAGTGCGCGTTTTTTTTTTAGATTTAGACCTAGAATTCATCATTTCATTTTATTTACTGATTTCCGTTTCACAATGTTGTAAGTAATGAAGATATCATAAATATAAAGAATATAACAAAACATACTAAGGCCTACAGATTTGATAAACATAATTAATAACATTAAGCTGCCTATAATCATGATAATGACTTTTTTGTATTTTAGAGTGAAACGGAGAGGTTGCCGAAAATAGGCAATGGTTATATGTGAGGCCAACCCCAAAACCTTAATTAATTTTACACACATGAATATATAAATAAATATAACCTCGTAATAGTAAAAACCGTAATAATCATCGATGTATACTTTGTAAACCAAATCAGAACTGAAACGCATAACAATATAAATGGAGAGCGAAGCGCGCGCTAAAAATACTTCATATTTCAATCCGAAAAGGGGTAGATTTAAGAACTTTTTCAACCATGATGCATGAACATTCTGAAGTGGATGCGAGAGCGAAAATTTTAGCATATAAAGTACATGGTGATTTTTGTTTACCTGGTTGCTAAGAAAGCGTGAATGCTTGTAAGCAAGCAAGCAGAGGGTCGACGGCTTTTGGTCCTCTCCAAGGGACTTAGTAGGCATAATGACTATTATGCTTTACCAAGGGGCACTAACGCACCAATTAGGAATCAAATCCGGGTCACCGGAATCAGAAACCCCCGCTTTACCGACAGAGCTATCGCGCCTCTTTTGAGACATGAAAGATTTTTTACAAGTCTTCACCTCCCGCTGTCTTATTCAATATTCTGTCTCCTCGTATTTCTCCTCAATTTTCCCTTTTCTCTTTCCCCTTCTTTTCCCTTTTCGTTCGTTCCCCTTCCTGTTTTATGCGGGGGGCCGGCCCGGGGCCTTTCACTGCCTATGCACTGTTGGCGGAAGGTAAAGGGGTTTTTGCGCTCGCTACCTGATCTGAACCACAAATCAAGAGTAGTACTGCAACAAGTCGGAAATGATACATAGAGTCATACATGGGGTCTAGTGACAGTAGAATATTATGGTTATAAGATGAAATGAATATGACTATTGGACGAGATAATGATTGGACCTATTGGTAACTGGACCCATGGCAACGATACCAAATGATTGTTAGCCGAAATGGGTTTAGACAAAGTGATAGGGAACCAACTGATTTTAGACCAAATGGAACATGGGCGAAATGAGAGTTGACCAAGTGGTTATCAAACCGATTGGCTATTAGACCAAAAGGTGAGAGAAGTAATGTTACTGGACAAAGTGGACCAATTGAAAAAATACAACAAGACTAAATGATACACAAAACGGCTATTGGACCAACTGCCTATTAGACGAGATGGTAATTAGACGAAATGGTTATTGGACTTTGTTGATGGTTGACTAACTAATGGTAGATGAAATGATATCAGACCATGCGATAGTGGGGGAAAGGGCAGTAGACGAAATGGCAATAAACTGATAAATATCCATACAAAGAGTAATCCTTATTTTCAAATCACTTAATTCTCTTCCTCGTGTCTCAAAATACTAAGTTAAAACATGTTTTATATCTTATATGTATCTCGAGTCCTGAAGAAAATACCGCTGTGACATTATGCGTTGCTACATGTGAAGTTATGCGTTAGAAAAACTACAACATCATGCGTTGACTGCGACATTATGCGTCAGATGCTCTTGGCATATGTTCGCAATCTGCGATATTATGCGTTGGTGCGACATTATCGCCTTTCATATTGGTAAGTTACTTCAAAATGCAACATGCTGAACAGTTTCGACGAATACATGAAAGTATATATGACTTACACGAATGACATTGGAAGATTTCATTATTATGATTATTCATGTATTGATCCAATCACCATACATCACATGGCATACAGGAATCCTGTCTCGCCTGTAAATTCTTAAAACCTGCGTCATTCTCAGAAAAATGAACCAATTGATGGGGAAAAATCGTAAATAATGAAGTCTACAGAATGGGTTGAAAGATGCATATTGTGAAAGTACCATGTATGAGAAAGTGGCATCAAGAAAGGGGCAAGCCGCTGTTGCGTCAATTTGAAGTACTGACCGGATTAAGTCGAGCACTGTATATCATCGTTACGGAGGTTAATCGTTAGCATGGCCCACTTATGTTACTCGATTAAATCACTTTTGAAATGATTGAAATTGAAATGCACACAATTTAGTTTTAGCGTGGTATCAACAATTTCATGTTCTGAAGCAAAATTGTTTGCAAGATGGAAAAACTATTCAATATTGTTTTCAGAAGCAGGACTTTACCAAATAACATATAACAAAAAGTACCATAAAAATCATTGCACATCTTTCGTTCAGTTTAATGTTCATAATTTGAATGAGGCAACCTTAAAATAACTTTCATCCATAACCTGAGATCCTTAGCAATGCATGACCAATGCTGGGAATCCAAAGATAGTTTACCATTAAATCCTCTCGATTTTTTTTTCTCTTATCCTCTTAATCGAGGTATTTATTCACAATAACATGTACATTTATATACAAACAATAAAAAACAATTCAATTCAATAATGCAATAATTTTTTGGATATCACATTTTTTCAAAATTCCGAACTTGTTTTTGTTTACATAAATTTTTTAAATAAATAATCATAGCTAGTTTGAATTCAATCCATAAAGAATTCGCATTATATCTTTTTCCTTTGAATATGCTTTTTATGTAATTTCGATAAATAACAAATTGGGCAATAACACAAAATAGATTACACATAATATTGCTGGCATTTTGCAGATCATAACCTATAATTAATGTTTTTTTCATCTATAGAAATAGTAATCTTGAAAATATAAAATACCAACCTTTCTATAACTTTCCAAAATAATCGAACATATTTACAATACAGTATGAAATGAAAAGTGGTATCAACTTCTCCACAAATGTTACATGTGTTGCTTTCTAATACATGCCACTTAAATAAATCGTCTCTTGATGGTAAAATCTTGTTTAAAAATTTAAAACTAAACTGTCTAACTCTGTTATCCACAATTAAATGCAACTTGAAATAAAATACATGGCTCCAATTAAAGGAAATTGGTAATGAGAACAGATTAGACCAAAAAGATACAATGCATGGTTCTTCGGATACCTCTGAACATAATAAAGAGTATATCTTTCTTGTTGGTAAAGAATCTAGAGTTATTTGTACTCCACTTTTTAATGAAATTAAAATTCGTTCACTTTTCTTTAATTCTAGTACACGATTTTCCTTAAACAACTTATTCAACCAATAAACAGGAAAAGACTTTTTTAACTTAACATATTCTAAATTAAATAAAAGCTGAGAAGAATAGACAGATTTATTCAAAATAATTGGTGATAACCACTGACGATTTCTAATAACATCTTTTACCCTAATTATACCTGCATGCTTCCATTTCTCAAATATCAACATACGTTTATTAAAAGTTATATTGTTGTTATTCCAAATAATTTCATTTTCAATGTTTTTTACTCCAAATATACCAATATATCTTAACTAAGACCAGCTACAATAAAAAACCATAGTAAAAACTGGGCATATTTGCTTTTGTACAAAGAAAATGCATATCTTTTGTTGAAATATTGTATTCAAAACATAACGGAATTTCACCAATCTTTGATAACCAGTAATTAAAAAGAAATTTCCAACTACGTTCGCTTTGCTCTAACAGCTTGCTTATCCACGAAATCTTAAGTGATTCAATTTTCGATTCTAAGTGGACCATACCGAGACCACCTTCGTTTGTTTTTATACAAACATTTCTTTTAACCTTTTCTTTTGAAGAATTCCAAATAAAAGTATATAACATTTTATTTAGAGATTTGATTATTTTGGGGGGACTCTAATTACTTTTGCAGGATACACAATTTGCGAGACCAACAAAGTTTTGATGATAATAATTTTCCGAAAAATTTTAGATTTCTTAGCTTCCATACGCTAACAATATTTTGTATCTTATCTAGTTTATTTTGCCAATTATAATCTTCAACAAACTTCTCATTTTTCCCAACATATATACCTAAATATTTTATCGGTTCTTCAGTGCATTCTATTTGTCCGGGGACAATATCAATATTAAACTTCAGCAGTTTTGTTTTTTGCAAATTAATCTTTGGCCCAGCATTTGAACCAAAAAGTCTTAGTTCTTCCATCAAAGTATAAGAAGAATTTTCATTTTTCATAAATATAGTTGTATCATCCGCAAATTGGGATATTTTTACATCTACTTGATCAACATACATCTGAGAAATCGGTAAACTGAGACCTTCAATTTTTTGATTCTGTTTAATTTTCGTCGCCAAAACTTCTGCAACAATTATAAAAAGTAGTGATGAGAGGGGGCACCCCTGCCTTACACCTTTTTTAATTTGAAAAGGTTCAGAGATCCAGCCATGATTTAATACACGACCTTTTGCGTTGTTATACATTGTTTGAATCCACTGAATGAATGAATTTCCAAAATTTAATCGTTTTAAAAGGTAAAATAGAAAATTATGACTTATATTGTCATATGCTTTTTCAAAATCCAAAAACATTATAATGCCCGGAGCTTTCATGCCCTGATAATAATCAATTATATCTTGCACCAGACGTATATTTTCGGCTGAAGACCTTTCCTTAATAAAACCATTTTGATCGGGTGATACTATGCTTGTTATTACATTTTGTAGTCGTCTGGCAAGAACTTTTGCAAGAATTTTGTAATCCACATTTAGGATTGATATCGGTCTCCAGTTATGAATAAGGTTTTTATTTCCTTTTTTAAACAATAACGCCCAAATGGCCATGTTTTGACTTGGAGACAATTGCTGCTTTCTATGTCCTTCATTTAAACTGTTCATTAACATATCTTTTATCTTGCTCCAAAAGCATTTATAAAACTCGACTGTGAGGCCGTCGCTACCTGGTGATTTATTATTCTGCATTCTAGACATAGCCTCAGCACATTCCTTTTCGATTATATCACCTTCACAACTCGATGCTTCATATTCATTTAGGATTTGTATATTTGTATGTAATAAATATTTTTCGTAATCCAAATCACTTTTACAATTAAGGTTTTTATATAAATCATCATAATATTCACGTAATCTCTGTAATATTTTCACCTTATCATTGATGGTTTTACCCTTGTATTCTAGGCAATCAACTTCTTTCTTTTTTCCGTTTCTTTTTTTCAAAGCCAAGAAAGTACTTTGTTGATTTTCACCTTCCTCCATCCACTTCTCTCTCGATCTTGTGTAAGCTCCTTTACATTTATAATTATACAAATCATCGATATCCTTCCTTATTTGATTGATTTCTTCGATATTTCTATCATTAGGACTACTGTCCATTTCTTTGTTTAATAAAAAATATTGGTTTTCCAATTGAACAAGTTTTTCTCTCTTTTTTTCATTGTACATCTATAGCATATTTAATTGTATATTCTTTTATTCCAACTTTACACATTTCCCACTTTGCTTGAGCATCAAGTTTTTCATATTTCAATTTGCATTTAAATATTACATTTTCAATATTCAACCTATATCTATCATCTGTAAGTAGATCACTATTAAATTTCCAGTAACCCCTTCCTCGTACGTCGTTAAAGAGTTTTAATTTCAATGAAATAGCATTGTGGTCACACCTGAGACATGGTCTGATATCCGTAGAAAGAACATATTGGCTAAGGTCTCTTGAAATTAGCCAATAATCCAAACGAGAAAATAAATTGAGGGAAATTTGTCTCCATGTAAACTGCTTACATGCTGGATATAACTTTCTCCAGATATCTAACAATAAGTATTGTTTTTTTAACTTTAAGATATAATCATCTGCACCATATGTATATACAATTCCTTGTGTGTCTAATTTTTTGTTCTGACCATAATTCCAATCTCCACCAAAAATCATTTTCTCATTTGGATTTACAAAGTTTTTAATCCAACTCATAAAATTTTTTATAAAAGGAACCCTTTTCAGATCGTTTGGTGGGTGCATAAATGTTAATACAATTAAAAGATTCACCTTGACATGTGAAAGACAAATTTAGTATTCTACCATCTCCTTTAGCTTTACTACGTATGTTTTCAATATGAAGATTATTTTTAATCAGAACTGCAACCCCTTTTGAATGGTTCGTTCCATGATTAAAATAACATTGACCTTTCCATTCATTTCTAATTTTAGGTTCTAGATCACTTGTCCAGTACGTTTCTTGTAAAAACACGATATCACTTTTCTGTTGATTTAACCAAAGAAAAATCTTACTTCGCTTCAGATGATCCCGAAGCCCTCTCAGATTCAAGGATATAAAGTGCACTAAAGCACCGGTCATTTAAAGTAGAGGATAAGATCAACTTTATCCAGGAACGTATTCAAAATTTATTTGATTTTATTTGATCCCTTTCGCCTTCTTTTTGCGGGTTTTTTTACCTTTCGAAACAGCTTTTGGAACTTCAGATGAAGATGATGTTGAAGGTGAGTCAACTTCGCTTTCGCTGCTGCTTACTTGTGCTTCTAAGTCCTTATTCAACTGCCTTCTCTGTAGTCGCTGCTCTCGGTTGGTGGAGATCGCTCCGTCTGATGCGTACGATGTCTGACGATTTGCAGCATTACGAGGAGGAAGTGAAGATGTACTCGCGCCACTACGATCGCTTTGCTGTGGTTTCGTCAGGAAATCTGCGAGGCTGGTTTGACGTTTCGCTTCTTGATGACTCGAAGAAGACTCTTTGTGTTGAGTTGCCGCTTCGGGGTCGGGAGCACACGCTGTATCCATGGTATCACTAGATGCCGCGATATTACGTAACTCATCTATACTTTCGTTGCCAGGGCAAGCACTTTTCATGTGCCCAAACTTGCTGCACCTTATGCACTTTACTTCACTAATACAGGTGGATGCATGGTGACCAACTTCTAAGCATCTTGAGCATTTCACTTGACCCCTGCTGAATTGCTGTGGTTGGCCATCGTGGTAAACTCTACCGGTGAACAAGTTGCCGAAGCTCATCTTTCTTGGGAGTGCGTGGGTTGGTGGGGTGATGAAGATGATCCTATCCCCATTCAAACAATTGGTCAGCTGACCGTTGACCCGCAACCTCTGCCGATGAATATTTCCTTTTATTTCTTGCTTTCGTGCCAAGATCTCTCCTCTGATGACATCATCACTTAAAGAAAGGGGGATATCTTTCACTACAACCCTGGTAAGATGCTCATCCCTCGCCTTTGTAAAAGGATTGACGTCATGGATAGCAACAAAAGATCCACGTAGATCAAGGCCGTTTGAAATCAATGAAACCCTATCCTCGGATGAGATTAGGTAGATTCTCCATAGGTGACGAATTTCTTGAATACCTGAGATATTTTCAGGTTCAACGACCTTTAAGATACTCTTGTAAAGTTCCTCTCCCGAAAGTGGTTTCTTGTATACGTTGCGGATGTCGGTTGAACGTAGAAATACGGGTTTGGGACCTTGTGGAAGAAATGAAGGGAGTGGCGTAGCTTTCTCCGCAAACATCTCGGAAACGGAACAATAATCCAAATTATACTTACGATGTAAATGTCCTATGATATTCCTTTGTAAAAGTCCTTCAATACGACAGAAAAATGATAATAGCAAAAGTCGATTTCCAAAGATTTAAGTTCGAATTGAACGGAGGAGAGAAAAGAGGCGTCGTAACACCTCAAAGCGCCCTCTATCTGTTAAATCCTCTCGATAGCATTTTACCTTGTCAATCTTCGTTACGGAAGTTAAAATCAAGTTACAAATTGCAACACTTATTTTGTTAGCCTGGTTATGGTGGTGTCACACCTTGGCGTTTTAGACAGCGTATGCCCGACGTTTCAAAATTTCTCTTAAACGTCGGCATACGCTGAACTTTGATTTTTTTCAACTCTGGGCGTATACTTAGCGTATTCATAACGAGTTGGACGTATACATAACGTATTAGTAACTTATATCGAACGCTTCGTTAACTTATAAGTAACGTATTCCAACGAATGCTTATCGTTTTGCTGGCGTACACAACTTATGCCCTACGATAGCCTAACTTACGCATAGCGCGCGGCAGCGTATCGCTGACGAACACGTGTCGTAGCCTATAAAAAGGCTGCCGCTCGACTATTCAAATGATAACCGTACGATACATCACCGTATCAACACCACCGCCATGCCGAAGAAAACTCCGGTGAACCCCACCTTTATATACCAATTCCTATAAACGTTGTCAATACGCCATTATACGGTAGCTGTAAGTTATAAACATGTTCAGTAAGTTTTGTGGTCGTCCGGAGCACGTCTTCATACGTCAATATACGTTGGAGTTAAGTTACACATACGTTCAAAGCACGTTACTCATAGGTTAGAAGTAAGTTTTAGGGTACGCCGGACATTATCTCGACGTACATCGACTTATGAGTAACTTACGAGTAACGTGTGTCAACGTGTATCAACGATCGCGTAACTTGCCTACAACTTATGGCCCGCGTATGCGGGACGTATGAGCCATACGCTGGCATATGACGAAAAATGTTGTGCTTGCACAAAATTTTTCGACGACCTCGCCGTATGACGACGTATACCAGCGTGTTTTAGCGTACTCTTAACGTATGCAAAACTTACCCGTAACGTATTCGACGTACGCCAGCGTATTCGCCAAATTCCTCATACGTCGGGCATACGCTGTCTAAAACGCCAAGGTGTGACAGCGCCTTAACATCCATATCAAGGTATTCGTCTACTTTTTTATTTATTAAATATTAATGTTGAACGCATTGCTTAATTCCCCCCCCAAAAAAAAAAAAGATGTTAAAAACAGAAAAGGAAGCGGACATTTTTGTTGTCGTTCTTGTTCAAAGTTGGAATGAGAAAACCGAATAACCAGGCCACAGAATTGCAGTTCATATTAAAGGTTTCTGGCAATAAACAAGACATAACAATCGCAGTCTCGTAACCAGGATGAATTCTCTGGGTTACGAGAAATCCCGCCGCTGTCAATAGCCAAAACAAGATAGAGAGGAAAAAAAAGAAGAAGAGTATTAAAAAAGGACATGGGGAAATGAATAATAATAAAGTGAGGTGAATGAAACAAGAGGCTAAAAATTCACAAATACATAAATTATTAATGAAATCTATATGATATAATTGCGATTTGTTTTCATTATTTTGTTTCATTGAGATACGCAATTACGCATCCTGTTCGTGATCTAAAAAATATGAATAGCCAAAGTTTGATTATCGAAATACGTATAATAAATTCCAACAAACCGTGAGTGTTTGAAATACCCCTTTCAATGTTTTCATGTCAGTAGGCCTATATCAATTATTTCAGCGCTTTTTCATGCGCATTAAAGGGGTCATCCAGGCTGAAAAATCTGATCTGAACAGATAATAATCAGACAAACAAAATACTGTAAATATGATCAAAATCGAACAAGGAATAACAGCGTTATGCCATATGAAAGATATGCATTATTTTAGTGAAACAGTTTGGTCTATGCATATCTTCACGAATATTAAAAGAGTTGATTGATGGTGTACATACATATAATCCCCACTTGTTCTTTTGCATTCTCTTGCATGAAATTATTTTTTATTCAATTTATATCCTCTTTTTTTGAAAGTGTGCTAAAAATTGTCTGGTTTTCATATTGGAATGACATATTTTTAGCTCGCGCTTCGCACTCGCTGCTTATCATTTCCTTCGCAAGACACCCATCCTTTTTATGATTACAGACAGTTAATAGAATGTCCCATATGGGTTCTAAACCTAAATAAGCGCGCGTTTTGCCCTTGCAATAATTGTTTATTGGATATATATCTTGTTCTCAAATTAAAATGTCCAAAAAATTATTGTTCTCAGATCAAAATATAAAATATTTACAGTCGCATCAATTAAGATACCCATCCTTGTAATTAGTAGTCTTTGACATGTCAAGGTTTCAGTCAGAATACGAAAAAAATCAGCTAGCACTTTGTACTTGCATTAATACTTTATTCGGATAACATCTTGATCATTTCTACAAAAAATATGCTTAGAATGTCAAGTTTTCAGAATAGACTATTCACAAGTTTTAGCTCGCGCTTTGCGCTCACATTTTTGATCGGTGGAATAACCGTCCTAATGAGTCATTGCAAATAGTTTTCCTTCCTCTTTCCTTGTCCATGAAAGCTTAATTGTTTCTCCTTCCCTTTTTCTCCACCGTTTCTACCGACTTCAGCATTAGACAAAGCCATGTAACCTGTTTTGGAACTAGAATCGTACTATAAATCTCAGCAAAGTACAGCAGAGAAGTTTATTAACTTCCGTAACAGTATTGTTACGGAAGTTAATGCACTTTCTATAGCAAAAAAAATTTGGAAATTTGAAGTTTTAAAGAAGATTCCAATATTCAAAATTTGTAGTATGAATTATTTAAAGCTTGTGTATAGTTTTGGTAAATCCACCAAAATGCACCTATCACTATTCCAATTCATTGCTAGCTAATATGAATGGATATGCCCTATAACAGTTATGATGTGGAGGATATGAAATGAAAATGTGTTTTACAGGATAAATTTTGCGATTTGACATGGAAATTTAACTTGATCGGGTCATCCGATCAAATTAAAATATCTGTGTGTTTTTGTCTTTCAATTAAATCCTATTCCAAATCATGGAATGGGCTGAAACTTTCAAGATATGTTCTTTGTCTGTAACTTTTGGATATCTAATCACTAAATTTATAAGATAAGTGCTTGAATGCCCATTTTTTAATTTAAAATAAGCATCGCCGAGAGAGGGCGCTATATATCCAAGATTTGAATATTTGAAAATTTCTCAGAGAAGTGCAGTTGAAAAAATATCTAACGGTCCTTACGTTTCAGTAAGACTGTCATATTAGATGATATTCGATTATCAATCACGTTATTGACCCTTTACCAAAGCTATACACAGGCTTTAAAATTCCAAAAGCATTAAATATCGTATATAATTCTCGGGAAATTGTTTTCGCTGGCAATTTTCCCTCTTTACAAAGTGATGTTGAAAATAAGATCTGCAATGATAATTTTACAAGGATGAATAGCTATTATTTCTATGGGTGCGTAGGTGGAGGGTACCTTATATAATTTATATCTGTATGATCCGGAGTGATGCAGTGTAGCACAAATTTGTAGCATATTCAATAAAAAATGTTACGGAAGTTAATGCGTTACGGAAGTTAATGTCTTTGTGCTTTGTGGTCCAACGTAGACCTTATTTAGCAGTCCTACCTTTGAAAATTGTATTTATTATGAAAGGTGTCTCTTATCCTATATAATACTGAATCCTTAACAGAACTGCCAAAGTGCATATTTTCTTAAGGTGCGTTACGGATGTTAAACCTATTTAGTCATACCATAGAGCTAATAGCTCTATGTTCATACATTTCATTTTTTAGGAATAGTCCTTTATTTTCATGTAATACAGGAAACACATATGATACTTCCCTATCAATTATTTATTAATGAATATCACTCTACTTGCAGACACATTATCATACAATATCATTCAGTTTGAAAGGGAAAAAAAACTTGTAGCAGTATTCGTTACGGAGGTTAAAATAAATTGAGGACAAAGTTAAAAGTGACATTAATCACAAAGTGATCATCAAATACTAGGATAAGCCCAGTTTGTCAGACGCATACACCATGCTGCCCTCACCAGACATTGATTTAGGTAACAAATATCGAGTACATATAAAAGAGAATTATAGTAAAATAAAAAAAAACTGACCCGAGACAGTGTATATTCTAACAAAAAGCAAAAATAAAAGGCCTGTGTAATAAATTTAGAGCTGTACTAGTCACTGGTCGCAGATGGTTTGTGGAGCTAGTCTATTATTGTCATTTTGTTGATAATATTTTTGTAGAAAATGTTCAGGGTTGTGAAGCTAGCTGGCATAAGATAGTCGAGACATGTTTTTTGTGAATTGTAGCATTTTTTTTAGAATGACCCACCTACAGTTCCTATGATCGACTAGTCCTTTGTCAGGACTGTTGTGTGTGTGTGTTTTTTTACTCTGGCCCCTATACTACACAATCGACCTCTACGCCCTAAGTATAAACAACCCCTCGAATTATGGTTAGGGCGTGAAAAATAGGGAATATCGCGATCAATGGGGTTTGGTACATGGTGGAGAATGAAGAGAGGGGGGAGAGAAATGAACTACCAACGGATAGAATGGCGTGAAAAATAGGGAATATCGCGATCAATGGGGTTTGGTACATGGTGGAGAATGAAGAGAGGGGGGAGAGAAATGAACTACCAACGGATAGAATCTAGACTAATGATCGACCCTCGCGGCAATTAAAAGCTTTGATCGAAAACCTGTACCTGTTGTGACAGTTCTTGTCCAAGTAGTCGTCAGCGATGAATTGAAGTATGCAAACGGTGAATAACAAAGTAATAAAATGAGGAGGGAAGTGGCCGAAAAAGAAGACATCCTATTGGTGGCAAATTGAAGTAGAAAAAAAATATAAAAATTATATAAAATCTATTGTCTGAAACTTTCAAAAAAATTAAGTCGTGTACTTTTTAACGGGATCATTGACGGGCGTGTGTTTATGCATATAATATTCCATCATGGTGTCAACTGAGCCTGGATGGCTTTAGGATTTTTTTTTTTCAGTTGTGAATCTTACTTTTTCCATATAGTCGAATACAAAACTGGTACTTATATCTTTCAACAAATCATTGTAGTCGTCACCTCTTTTACAAATAATTTTGTGCGTTATATATATTTTGTGTGTGTGTGTCAGGATGTAAAACAGCCTCGGCTGATCATGCTTTATCCTTATCCCTGAATAAATATGTTACAATAAATGAATAAAATAAATAAGTAAATTAATAAATAAAAATAAAAAAACAATAAAGTTTGGATGATTTTTTTTTTACTTACAGAAAAAGCCGAGGTTTGGCCAGGACAAGACACAAGATCTGAAGAAGATAGCGAAGTTTTCACAGGCGAACTTCAGAAACATTACAAGAAAAAACTAGAACAAACCCAAAATCTTCTAAAAGATCTTGTAAAACTCAAAAAGATATACAGTAGACAGGAAGATATACATCATACTGATGATACGATGAACCGAATACTGGATCAGTTGAGAGAACTAATGACAGTTACTAAGGAAGAATGGATAAAAAAGTTTGATAGCAAAGATCTTGATTTTATAATTAGCGAGATAAGCTCTGACCTTGAGAAAATTGGCAAGCTAAATGAAGGAAGACCAAAGAATAGCGCAGCAGAGATTCTAGAAAATGCTTCAGCAGGGTTAGCCTTGAAGGGTATTCTGGTGGGTGAAGCCTTCCGTGAAGATTTAGTTAAAGGGACAGTGCTAAGCACACCTTCTGATGTGTCACTAAAGAGTCCTTTGATGATGGAAATCGAGGACGTTGCTACATTCTCCACCAAAGCACAATCTGATCATTTTCACTGTTCCCTTGATAATATGGGGTACAGTGCTGCTGCTACTATGAAGGGCAGTGGTTGGGGGTTCAAAGCGAAGGCCGAATTTTCCGAGAAGTACAAGAGCATAGATGAACAAGAAGTAGAATCTCACAAACATGCCCATTTTGAATCAAGAGTAATATACTCTGTTACTCCTACTGCTGCATGCGAGCTAAATCCATACAGCTTAAAACTCTCCCAACAAGCTCTACATGACCTGAAGACCATTGACAGGATTCTGGTAGGAAGTAAAAACTTAGAGCTTGTGAGCCAAAATTGTGAGGACTTCCTAACAACTTATGGGTCACATATCAATACCGGGGTTATTCATTTCGGTGGTGTTAACAAATTTGTAGCAACCTACTCAAGTGAGACAAAATCCAATTCTGATAGAGTTATGCGTATGGTTCGAGACTTACTAAGTGCCTACGTGTCAGCAAGCTATTCTGGCTTCGGATCCAGTGTGGAAGGCGTGCTTAGCGCCGATCAAATTAAAGCACATGACAGCTTCAAAAATGAATATGAAAAATCAGAACTTGCAAAAACCACCTTACATTTTGTCAGAAATGGAGGGCCTCAAGATGTTAGTACCTTGCAGCTCTGGAAGATGGGTCTTGTGACATGCCGTGGCACCTGGACGCTCATAGATAGAGGGAAGTCATTATTTACAGATTTTGTCGGAGTATGGAAGCTTATTCCTAACCACGAAGATGATTTTTTGCAACCACAAGAACTTGAAACCTGTTTAAGGAGGGCCTGGGAAAGGATGAATAATAATCTTGTGTCCAGTTTCCAAGAACAATCTTTCATCAAAAGACTTGATGAAATGGACCTGATGATTGAGAAGGTTACCATATGGAATTCCGCTCCAATACTACCAAAAAAATGTATTCCATATCTCCAAGAGATGTTGAAAACCGTCGAAGAGGTGGAGGCACAGACAGGTACAAACAAATACTGGGAGTTTAAGTTATGCACAGAAGCAAACATAAGCAATTTTCTGGGCAATATTTTGGAACAAATAGATAAGTTTCACCCTACGGATGTGACTCTGATACAGTTTCTTATAAAGAAGCTGGTATATCCCGGTAGATTCAGGGAGTTCCCTGGCAAAGAAAAGATCATGAAATGGATTGGGGTGATCACTGTGGACATTCCAACTATACTGGCTAATGCTAATGTCGAGAGCGTTCCTGACCTGATAGGAATTCTGAAGGACAAATTCATTCCATTACTGCAAATAGAACACGCAAATAATGGAGAGAGAAATGTCCAGGTAATAGATGGTATCAATGCAGGAGCAACAGTTGATATGGCACTTTGTGTTGGTCAGCTTCTAAAGAACTTACAGTCATCTGGGGAAGAACATGAAATGTTCCTTTTGAAAGTTGCTCTGTTGTCTATTCACTACCATTGGCCTACAAGGAAGTTTAAAATACTTCTTACAATGGAGAAGCTACAGGATTTCGTTCAGACCATTGAAGTATATTGGAAGGAGTTTCAAATCCATAAAGAAAAAGGGATAATCCAGTTCGAGGCCTTTCTTATTCATACCTCCCTGTCTTCTGGCCACTTTAATGAAGAAAGAGAATCATCAGAAAATGAATTTTCTGAGACAATAACAGAACTTCGGCAAGTGTTAACACCTAAATTAAACGAGGTCCTGAACAGGTACGCTACCCATTCACCATTTAATTGGGTTGACATGGCCAATGTCACCAGTGAACTAGCAAGCGGCAACGTGTCTGCTACTGAAGAAAAAGAAACAAATATCATTGTTATAGAAAATATGGCTAGCTCCCGAGTTGGAGACACTGAAGATGAAATGCCAGGTTTGACAAACAATTCTGAGGTAAGCGTAAATGGTGATTTTTCAGGCATCTTGAAGATCCTAGGTTTGGACAAATACAGTTCATCTAAAATTTCTCTTTTGGACGCCATTTCCATTAAAAAGTCCCTTGAACATATCAAGCTGGTTGACATTCCCTGGATCATTATACACAAACTTCTTATGATTGACTTTCGTGCAAGAGATCAATTTTTGACAGTGGTGAACAATTCACCAACAGAAGATATACCCGATGACGAAGATGACTTTGACATGGAAGCTCTTCTTGAAATGCAAAACGTTAGTGTTGGTAATGACAAGCCAACGCAGCTAAGCACTTTGGATACACTAGTAGCAATATTCACATGTTGCGATAACTTTCTCAAACAAACACTTGCTCAGAAGCTTTTTTTCTGCAAACTTGCTATTCCCTTGTTGTACCCTATAGGATCAGACAAAATTTGCATGTCACTATGGGCACTCAGAACTATAACAGTTCAGTGGCAAGACAGGCAAAACGTTTCGGAAACACCAGTGACAGAAAGGCCTTTTCCTTTGGTGTCATTTCTAAGATTAGGCAGACCACCTCTATCTAAGTCCAAACTGATCAATGATATCCTTAGGGATAACAGTCATGACACCTTCTTTCACCATGATTGCAACAATGGTACCACAGTAAGGAAGATTACCGACGGACTTGTTGAATGTTCATGGTTCATAACAGCGGGCAATGAGAAAGAACATCTTCCATGTACCACAATGTTCCTTAACTTGAGAGGTGATGCCTCAGTAATGAATAAACAGATGCAGATTTTGCAGGAAATATCATCTGTGCTGTTTGTTATAGTTACTGCTCAAGATCTTGCAAAAAAACCCAATACCGAGACATGTCAACACATTTTGCGGACTGGCGGTAAAGTCATCCTCTTTTTGATTAATGGAAGTAACAAACCGATCGTCAGCGAAATACAAGCGTGTCATGAAGCCGTTGGCAAGGGTATTCTGAAAGGAGTTCCTATCATGTCGTCTAACACCCTCCAAGGTGTTGAGAAAAATGCCAGTGAGCTCAAAACTGAAGCTAGGAGAAAACTGACCGGGGCCCTTGCTGGGTGTTCTGGCATAATGATCGAAAAATGTGCTGAACATGCATTGGATATGGGGATCATCGTTGATGAGTATGATGGTAAAGCCTGCCTTAAAGGTAAGGTTCTTGCAGAAAACGTTGTCTCCCATATGAAAGGTAAAGATATTGCGGACTGTAAAGGCGACCTTCTTCCGTTGCAAGGCAGTGAATGGATTGATTACTGCAAGCTGCTAAAGAAGCAACACCGAACAAGCGGAAAGGGCTCACTGTCATCGCCAACATCCCAAACAACTAGAGTGAAACAGGATATGGACCGTCTTCGTGAAAGGCAGGTGAAAATATGTAACAAGCTTACTCCTTTTATCGGAGACTTCATGGAAACTCTGCAAATGAACGAAGAGGTTGTCATGTATTTCTTGAAGTGGATGAATCTCTTATTAGATGAAAAATCAAGAGCCAACTTGCCAGGTCTGCGCAAGCAGTACCACATGGCATGGACACAGTTTCAGGAGGCCAAGAAGGAAGAAGGCAATACAAACTTGAAGTGCTTGAAAATCCAAGTGGATGAAAAAGAAAATTGCGTTTCAAGTGCATCACTTGGGCTAGAAAATCTTTTCAGAGAACTGGGACAGATTTACGAAGCAGTGAAGGGGAGCAGCAACATAGGAAATGCCACTAATACAGCTGTGGAATATCTGCCAGAAAGAGCTGCTAAATTGCTGTTAAAGGGCATTCCCTTAGAACTGATTGATGGAGACGCATCAAGCGTTCCTATCGAGTGGGTCAGCGCAGTACTGAATAAGCTTGGAGACATTCTCGGCGAAAAAAGGCTGTTTGTTCTCTCTGTTTTGGGCATTCAGAGTTCTGGGAAATCCACACTTCTGAACACCATGTTTGGATTGCAGTTCGCCGTCAGTGCAGGCAGATGTACAAGGGGGGCATACATGCAAGTCATCTCTGTAGAAAAAGAAGCTGGTCTCCCATTTGATTACGTTGTTGTCATAGATACAGAGGGACTCCGAGCACCAGAACTAGGACAACTTAAGTACGAGCATGATAATGAACTTGCAACCCTCGTGATTGGCATGGGGGACGTAACCATGATTAACATCAAAGGGGAAAACACAAGCGAAATGAAAGACATTCTCCAAATTGCAGTGCATGCATTCTTAAGGATGAATCTTGTCAATAAACACATGCGAGACAACAGAACTTGTATATTTGTTCATCAGAATGTCCCAGCAGCTAATGCAGAAGAACTGATGATGCATGGATGCCAGAAACTACAAGAGAACTTGGATGACATGACCAAAGAAGCAGCCCTCAGTGAGAGTATTGCAGACATTAACAGTTTTTCCCAGATTATCAACTTTGATGTACATAAACACGTCTGGTATTTTTCTGATCTGTGGCATGGCGATCCGCCCATGGCTCCTGCAAATCCCGGCTATAGTGACAAGGTAGATTCAGTCAGGATTAAACTGTTGTTGGAGATTTCAAAGGGGAAAACATTTCTGACAGCTTCAGAACTGTCAATTCGCCTTGCTGATCTATGGAAAGGGGTCCTTGCTGATGACTTTGTGTTTAGTTTCCGTAACAGCCTTGAAGTGAAAGCCTATAACAGCTTGCAGACAAAATACTACTCTTTGGAATGGCAGTTGCAAAACGAATTGAAATCTTGGTCACATACCGCAGAGATCAAGTTGAATAGATGTGAAAATACTGATGAACTAGAGAAATCGTATCAGCACCTCGTCTTCGAAATCTCCAAAGTTTTGATTGAAAAGGCTGAGGAGATGAAGACTTGTCTAAATAATTACTTCGAGAACTGTGACCTGCAGGAAATAATTATCCAGTGGCAGAACGCTAAGCTAAATCAACTAAGCATTGCAGTTGAGCAACAGCTAAGTGAGGGTAAAGCAGATCTACTATCCGTCAAAGAATCTCGCGGAGTTGAAATCTTGCAGACTCAAAAGTGGTCAGACCATGAAGTACATATAATGGGCAAAGCAGTTAAACTTGCAGACAAACTGAAAGGCAAAGAAGCCACTGACACTGAACTTGAACATCAGTTTGATATTATGTGGGTTTCAATAGTGAATGAACTTGCTACAAAAACCGAAGACAAGGTATTGCAAATGGATACTTTGATGGGCCATGTTCTTCATAAGATATTCTTTGCCCATGGAAGCCTTCTTAAACCCGAGCTAAGGCGCCATCCTCTAGATAAGCCATTAGAACAGACATCCTTGGAATGTAGTGTCCCTTTAGATTTTGTGACAAAGGAACACATCAGAGTGAAAAAAGTAGGCATGTTTCGGAAAGGGGTCAACTACCTTACTGGTGCAGATAACCCAGAAATACAGGCCATAAATGAAACGTTGTTACTGACAAACGTCATCCTGAGAGATATAAGCACATATCTAAAAGGCCTTTCTAGACAGGTGAAATTCCAATCGTACTACGCCACAGAGGTCATACAAATGGTAAATGAGAGAATCGACAGTCACAATCAAAATAAGAAGGGGTCTAAAAAATGCAAGTTCAAGATTCGCCCTGAATATGTTGTTAAACTAGCAGTTTATGTAAGCCGTCACTGTGTTCAAGTGTTCGGCGCGATGCAATTGTCGTATAACAAAATACATGGAGTCAAGGCAAAACTTCAAGAATACAAAAAAACTGCCTGGAGCCTTTTCAAGAACAAGGTAAAACAGAGTACTGAAGAAGTACTTGCAGGTTACCTACTATGCACACAGCTGAAGGGAATTGTTCAGCAGGCAGTAAAGAAGGCACTTCCAAGAAAATGCACCGAGGAAGTTCTCATGGATTTCCAGATGACAAAGTACTTCCTGATGGTCAAAATGATGGATGACCTCGCCCTGAAAGGAAGCTTCAAAAACTATAAGTCGTACTTTACGAATACCAAACGGTTTGCTCTAGATTGGCTTACCAAGTACACAGACCAGAAGATGTTTTCGAGACAAGAGATTACTGGCATGTCCAGGTATGCAGAAATAAGCAGGAGCCGTATTGTAAGAATCATGCAATGTATTGTCAAAAGTGTTTCTCACGCAACCGCTGAGGTTGAGGGAAAAAAGGGCATGAAAATGGCACTTTGGATTGAACAATTCTGTCAGAGGGTGTCGGAGGAAATAGCAGTACCAGTCAGTACCCTAAACTTAGTAAGTGTTCGATCAGTGGTGGATTTCAACAATCTGCAAAGGATTATTCTGGACCAGTTAAATAAATTTCAAGCTGATCTGGACGGGGCATTTACCAATGAAACAGAATACTCTGTTGATTGGAATGGGACACCTCCGTCACAGCAAATTCTCGACAAGATTTGGGGATGTGCTGAACAGTGCCCATTCTGTGAAGAGATATGTGCAGACACCACACCTGACCATTACAGTTTGTCGGGGAGATGTCACATGTGTGTGCAGCATAGACCACAGGGAATTGTAGGAATGAATTGGTCTACGGATACGGAGAATCATCGTAAAGGGCAGCTGCTTCATGAAACATGCAACTACGATATTCAGCGAAATGTATCGTTCAGGTGCACTGTCGGTAACTACAAATGCAGAAAATCAGGAAAATGTTCTACTACTGGCGACGAATTTGTGTACCACAAATGTAAAGAATACAAGACTTACATGCCCGACTGGGACATAGCACCCAATCCCACCAACGACGTGTCCAAATATTGGATGTGGTTCATGGCGACCTACCAGCACCAACTAATTGATATGTATAACGCAAAATTACCCAATATACCGGAGGATTGGACAAAAATAACAAAGAAGGAGGCCTTGGATGACCTGCGCAAAATCCACCATTAGCAATCATCGTGATTCTATCAGCAAGTACGTTTCTTCTCGCGCCAATATCAAGAATATTTTATTATTTTTGAGATTTAGCTATATTGAAGAATCTTTTCAAGTTAATTTTACATTAAACAAAACAAGTGCGAACCCTTAATATTCATAGGAGGGAGAAAATAAGAAATCGTAGCTTTCCAATGTGTACGAAAAATATCATGATTGATGAAAATTTTATACAGAAGAAGCAGAGAACACTTTAGAACAGAGTTCAGCTAGCATTACCCCGCATGGCAGCCTTTCTAGATGTGGAAATTATAGCATTTCTTTTGAAGATGAGGTTCCAAAGTACAATAATTCCGAATCGACACGCATTTGCGTTGTGTCATCAGTTATGAAAGTTTCCCATTGGGAGTTTCTATTCAGTATCTGAATTATACCACTGGAATACCGATACAGGAATACCATTTTGCCCGTGTTGTATCTGAAATAATTATTCGAGGTGGCTAAGTAGCAGCGAAATGCTGCAAGCTGTAATGCTTTCCTAAACCTAGTAAGATATGACATGTCTGCCGCAAATATACGGTTAGGTGAGACCATGAAAGTCTGAATTCGAATGGAAGAGCCATGGTGTAGTGGATCTGACTCTCGCCTTGTAAACAGAGGGTCGTGTGTTTGAATCCCACCGCGGTCTAGCTTCCTTTGACAAGGCGTTAATCCACACTTTGCCACTCTCTGCCCAAATGCTAAATGGGTACCCGGTAGGATGCGAAAGTTATTGTATGTTTGAATTTGCAAGAGCCATTTTGAGGCTGCGATGAATGCAAGGGATCCTCCGCAGGGAGTGGAAATTGTGCACCTTTTGTGCGGGAGTGAAATGAATCCAATGACCGGGATAATATGCTGTAAAGCGCTTTCATTTATTATGGGAAGTAGTTCCGTTTATATAAACTGCAAAATGAAATACATATTTACGAGAAAACTTATCACTGTAAAGAAATGCAAAATGATATAAATAAAATTAAAAATGTGTGAGATGTCATTGTCATTTAAGTCATTTATAACACAGAATCATACTCTCGTGTATTATTGTTATCGTTGTTAGATCTACAGTCACATATGGGCTGACTGATATATATTATTTGCAAGAATCAATGATCTTTATCTTTCTCCTCAAAACATATCTTCGAAAAAGTAGTTAAACAATAATCGCCAGTTTCGATGACCGGGCTTTCTTTCAGCAAGCGGTGCGTTGATTACAGTGTCTATTTAAATATTCCTAAAGTTCATTACCAAAGGCCAATACTTCAGTGAAGGTGAATAATTCCCGTTGTTTACACATTTCATGAACATCAAAAGAGTTCCCCTCGATCCCATTCACTAGGCAATCGTTTGGTTAATTCACAATTTAGGAATGATTGTCGAACAAATTGAGGCAGGCGTACGCAAAGAACATTATCGTAATGACTGCAATCATACAGTTAGCGCAGCAAGATTATAATAAAATAATGTTCTTAATGATGATGATCATTATAATAATAATAATATAAATAATGCTCTAATAATATAGGTAACGCATAATTAGTATCTTTTATTGTCAAACTGGTCCAAGAAAGTCAATTAAGGTATCATTCGACAGAAATATGTAATCAACATTCCCTGGACAGAAGCTTTAGCTAGTTTTTTGTTTCTTATTTCCCACTTAATAATGATGATAAATATAATAATAATATAAATAATGCTCTAATAATATAGGTAACGCATAATTAGTATCTTTTATTGTCAAACTGGTCCAAGAAAGTCAATTAAGGTATCATTCGACAGAAATATGTAATCAACATTCCCTGGACAGAAGCTTTAGCTAGTTTTTGTTTCTTATTTCCCACTTAATAATGATGATAATTATAATAATATAAATAATGCTGTAATAATATAGGTAACGCATAATTAGTATCTTTTATTGTCAAACTGGTCCAAGAAAGTCAATTAAGGTATCATTCGACAGAAATATGTAATCAACATTCCCACCAAAAAGTAATATAGTTAGGGATTTTTGTCGTAATTACCGAGGGTTGGAATACACCAATCCACCGTTAATTTCGCTTCACTATAAATCCCTAATTTACTTTTGCTTCATCTTCACTGGAAGTTCCAAGAGGAAGTCTTAATAGTGAAGCAATAATTAAGTTTCATTACTGTTGTGTCATTAGTTTCAAACTTTTTTCTTCCGAGATGCTGTGTCTATAAATGTATATATATATATATCAGACATGCCATGTAAAACATACCATGAAGTGGCTATTATATGTTATTAATGTTTTAATGAGATGTTATCACATTCAAACTTATGTACATGATGATTGAATTTCATTTTTACAAGTTGCCATTAATTAAAATTGAATAAGGCTACACACATGTCTACCTTGTTGGGTACTCAAAGTGGGTTTTATATTACCTTCACGTTTTTACTCCTTGCATATGTGAAGTATTATTACCTTATACATAATTGCATTGATTTCTTCAAATTAAAGATATAAGCATAGATCTATTCGCATATGTTGGTTACTTCAATGATATAAGCTACAAGGTTTAGTTATTTTACATATATTGTATGTACTGTATTGCTTCGTAATTATTTTTTTTTATATATAGAGCCCAATAGAGCATTGGGTCTGATGAATCGTCAGAAGGAGTGTATAAGATATATGTATTATTATTGTAAATAACCTAGCTGTATCAGATGTTACCATGGATATTGCATGTTGCATAGGTGATGTATGAGATATACTAAATATGTGGCATTTATTTATTTGGTTTCGTGTAATGATAATGCTACACACATACCCACTTTGTAAAGTGGTAAAAGTGATCACACACACATGCACATTGTCTTCTTTGTATAAGGTAATTTTTCCTTGACATATACTGATTTGTTTAAAGATATACGGTATAATGTAATGTTACCTTCACATATGTTGGTTTCTAAAAGATAAAAGATATTTGTTTCATCCACACGCATGTGTATGATATTGAATGATTCATGGATAGTTCTTGTGCATAGATCACATAGAGCATGTATCGGAAAATTTGTATGAGATAAACTTATCATTATTGTAAATACCTACATAATTGCCTTTACGTATATCTATATATATATATATATATATATATATATATATATATAAAGGTTGTATATACAATGCAGTGGGGATGTGATATTTACATAGTTTCGTCTGATAATATTATGGTCCACACTTGCCTTTCATGTTAAGTGCTCAGAGCGATCTCATACACAAGACCTTCACACACATTGTTTTCCTTGAAGATATAAAGTAATTTTACATTCATATATATTGGCTACTTCAAAGATATAAGGTATTATTATATTCACATAATACATTGATTTCTTCATAAATGTTCTTGTATACAGAGCCCTTTGTAGAGCATCGGGTGATGATTCATCAGAGAGTGCATATTGTAAATACCTACGTTTTAAGGTGTTGTGGTTTACTTATATCCCTATATACATGGTACAAGATGCATCAAAGATGTAATATTTACACATTTGGTTTCGTGTAATGATAACAATATACATGATGTAGGGTTTTACCACGTTAACTGCTCGAAAGCTATCTTAGTTTTCCTTGAAAGTGAAAGATTATTTTTACATTCACATGCAATGCTTTCTTCAAAGATATGAATATCGTTCATTATATTCACATTTATTACGAATTGTTTCCTTCACATACATTGAATTTTTGTTTTAACATATGGGATTTCATTAATTTCACATTATATTCGTTTATTTAAAGATGTAAGATATTGTTGCATATATAATGATTTCATCAATGAATAATGCAATAGAAGCATTTTCCTTTCATTTAATGATTTTTTAATAAACTTGATCGTCAAGATCTTTACAGATATTATGTGTTAACACCTTTACATATATAAATATCTTCAGAGATGTGATGATATATACATGTATTATATGATACATTCACAATATCGGTTTCCTCAAAAACAAAATAACTATGAGATGTCATTAATACTTCACATGATATGATTAAAAATAAGTTTTTGAATCTCCGAAGCTTTTTAATCAAATATATAAGGTGTTATAACCTAAATTGAATTCTCCAATGATGACGTGTTTATACATGTATAAGAAGTTATTGCATGCATGTATATAGTTGACTTCTTTTAAGTCGAATTGACAAGACAATGGCATTTCCTTTACAAATGTCGATTTGATCCAAGATTGTTTTTCAGAGATATGAATTGTTATTATCTTCAGATATCTCTTGGTTTCTTGAGATTCGTAACTTTTAGAAATTGCATTGAAGTCACATGTTTCCTTTCCTTCTCGATTGTGATTGTAATGTATACAAGATGTTATTGCATTCGTATTTATTGGTTTCTTAAAAACTGTAATGTCCATACATGTACATGTAAAATGATATTGACCTGTTTTGGAAAACTCACATAATTTCCTCTGAGATTTAATGCTCAATGGATGGTATGACTTTCATGTGTATTGGACTATTCGACGATCTAGCGCCGATAGAATATGTTATTGCCTCTACATGTAATGGGGTTTTTTGTATTGTGTACAATATGCTTTACTCTTTGTCGGACATTTGGTATTCATAAGCCGTTATTATTAATATCTGCACAGACATTGGCTTCTTATATGATGTGTCTATAAGAAGTTATCATCAGTATCTTCAAAATGTTGGTTTCCTATAGAATGTATTGTCTATAACATGTTATTGTATTCGCAAAGCATGGGTATTTTTTAACACAGTCGTCTGAAAGATAATAATTCTACTCACATCGGTGTTTACGTGGTGTTATGCCTATAATATATATGTATCTTCATATTTCTTCTGAGATACAACACGCAGATAGATATAATGTCTATATTTTGATATTTCATTCATTCCGAGAAGTGTTTTCTTTAAATGTTCATTGCCTGTTATATATTTTTTTCATATTCACTGTATGTATACAAAATTCTTGGATATGACTGAAAAGGTTTGCATTACCTAAATAATCTCAATAAGATACGAATTCACATACAATGGTTTCTTTTGAGATGTAGTTTATATAATATGTTATTAACTTCTAATAGTTTGGATAGTTCTGAGACGTTACAAGTATTTACTCTACATGTACATAATGCTTTTATTGAAGATGTACATGTAATGTTTCAAGAAGTTATTTCATTTACATTGATTTCTTCAAAGGTGTAAAGTCCGAAAGATGTTGTTTTCTTCTAAGATATAATATCAATAAAATGATATTGCATTATATTATTTCCTTTTCATATGTCCTGCATCTACAAAGATGTGATATTAACAATGTGTTATGGCATTCACACGTGTTGGTTTATTTACATACAAGATGTGTTATTATCTCAAAATATGTCGATTTCTTGAAATATAATGACTATAGGATTGTAGTACACAATTTCCACAAAATGATATTACCATCACAAAATTGATATGTTTATATGTGTGAGTTTATTGCCTTCACATATTAACTTCATAATAATATGTAAATAGGATGTACAATAAAATGATTTCGCCAAAGATACAATGACCATTAAGATTGCATTACCGTCACATGTTGGATTCCTTTGAAAAGGCAGTGTATATGACATGTAGTTTTCTTGAAGGACTTAATGTCTGTAGATATTATCACATCTATGTTTTCATAATAATTATTTCTGATGAGATGTAGTGACAATTTTTTTATTTGGTCTGGTAAAACTACCGCGAATAAGTTATAACCTTACCATATATTGTTGTGGGGGTTTTTTTTAGAAGATGTTATGCCTAATATTCACATAGTACCGGTTTATATAAGATATAGTGCCTACATGATGTTATTGCTTGTTCATATATATTGTTTCAGATATAGTGTCTATACCTTCCCGTATTTGGGTTTCATATAGGATGCTGTGTCTTTAGATGGAATTACCTTTTCCATAGATTTTCTTTTCCCCAAAAATGTACATATACGACATAATTACCTTTGTGTCTTCTTACTGATGTTTTGTTTTATTACGCCTTTTATTGGGTATGCCAGTATATTGGCACTCTTGAGAAACGATTTGGTACAGATTCTTGGGAAACTATATTACTGAGAAATGTACTCCATAATACCTGTAATATCCTTAGAAAACAAAAAGAAGTCTTACCTCGTTTCGCAAGGGGTTACGTAGCTCCTTTTAACTAACTGATTGGTCATTTGATATTAATTCATGGAACTTGAGAGATATGGGAATCATTTGGCCACTCAGAGATAAGCGACCACTGGACATTGGAAACTGCAAAGAAAATTGACTAAAAATTGCGTTCCTACCTTAAATGAAGATTATATATTATGATTATTGTCTTTTAAATACTGCACAGAATGAATGAATGGTTGATGACACTGCAATGATTTACACGATGTCATACAAGTTGTGATAATAATTATAAGTATATATATATATATATATATATATGTACCATATTTTCTGAGCGCTTTATATCAATAAATCAATTAGTTTTCCTATAAACTAAAGTTTTTAAGTTTTTGAACCTTTTGCTGTATCTGTAATAAGTTCCAATGATTTTGTTTGACTTGTTTCTTAAAAAACAAATTGTATCATTTTGGATCTTATCTGATCGAATAAAGAAATTAAAAGAAAAAAAGACAATATATAGTGTTCATTTACTTGTTTACTGATGGAAGTTGTTATTATTGTTGTTACTATTATACTGAAAAAAATGAAACTCTGAATACTTTAGAAGTTTTTTTTTCTGTAACGATTACTAAACTGTTTCAGGCTTTTTTTTAGACTCTTCAAAGATAATTTACAATTTATTGACAATTAATGTCCGTAAGATAGACACTGATTTTGGAATCACTAACACCTAATTAACACTTTCATGTTGGCATGATGGGGATCACAATGACCGCCTTATTTTGATTTTTAAATGGTCAGCCCACCCCTACTTTTGGCTCACCCCCCCCCCCCTTGAAATCATTTCTGTGGCCTCTGATACACGTGTCTTCACTAAACATGCAAACTGTATATGGGATTTACTATGACTAATTACAAACGTGCAAAGTATATAAACTCTTACAGAGAAATGATCATGAAAATGTTTATAGGGTTTTTCCCGGGGGGGGGGGTCTCTCACGCGGTTAACTTATTCAGTTCATGAAAGGGGCAATCGTTTACATGTTTAAAGGACAAATCCACCCCAACAAAAAAGTTTGTTTTTTAATTACAAGAAAAAAATCTAACAAACATAACACTGAAAATTTCATCAAAATTGGATGCAAAATAAGAAAGTTATGACATTTTAAATTTTCGCTTAATTTCACAAAACAGTTATATGCACATCCTGGTCGGTATGCAAATCATTTGCTGCAAATGAGGAGAATGATGTCATCATCCACTCACTAATTCTTTTGTATTTTGTTATATAACATATGAAATATTTCAATTTCCCTTCATTGTCAAGTAAAACAACAATTAATCCCAACCATGAAAAAAATATAAATAGTGAGTGACATCATCGACTGCTCCATTTGCATTTCACTGAGTTGTGCATATCACTGTTTTTTTTATAAGCGAAACTTTAAAATGTCATAACTTTCTCATTTTACATCCGATTTCGATGAAATTTTCAGCGTAATGCTAGTTTGATTTTCTCTATTTAATCAAATCAACATTTTCCTTTGGTGGACTTGACCTTAAATTACAGTTATCTCCATTGCACAATTAAAACCAATAAATGGTACTTAATGTCGATTGTCCATATCTGAGGTAATGTGAAAATTGAATTACACATCCAGAGAAGGGGGATTTAACTAGAGACACACCATAATGATGATGATGATGATGATGGTGATGATGATGGTGAAGATGGATATGCTTGTAATGACAATGATGACGATAGTGACGGTGTGATGATGATGATCATGATGGTGATGATGATGTTGATGATGATGATGATGAAGAGATGATGATGATGATGATGGTGATGATGATGATGATAGTGGTAATGATGATGATGATGTTGTTGATGGTGAAGATGCATAAGCTGGTAATGATGATGATGATGATAGTGACGGTGTGATGATGATGATCATGATGATGATAATTACGATAATGGAGATGGTGGTGAGAATGATGATCATTGTGATAATGATGCTAATTATGATGATGGTGATATTGATGATATGATGGCGATAATAGTATGATGATGGTGATATTGACGTTGAAGATGATCATGACCATAGTCATGATGATGATGACAGATGATAATAATGATAAAGATTGAGATGTCGATGATAGCAACGATGATTATAACTATGACGAGGAGGAGGAAAAGGAAGATGAAGATGCAGGTCATGCTGACGATGATACTGATAACGATGATGAATACGATAACAAAGATAATTATAATAATATTGATGTACAGTGCGTCCCAGAAAAAATAAAACCGGGATTTATCGATGATTTATCATAGCGTAATCACAAAACAATGGACAATTGACCTACCATTGTGAAGCTTGGAATCTCCTCTTTCATTGAAAATTAGTTAAATTATTTCTCATTCACGCATGAGGGAGCAAAAACAATTTGAAGAGGGGATACCAAAAAGTCATTTTGCTGGCTGTATCTCGGTTTCAATAGGAAAAACCGCATTTTTGGAAAGTTCAATATCCGTTCTTTAATTTCATACCTCAATTACAGAGAAGGGTCCGGAAATAACAAAGTTCTGGTTATTTAAAATAAGACTTGAATTTCAAACTCACTCGACACTCCGTTTTGTTAACGATCAGCCATGCATAAAATCTTTTGTAAACCGTGCGATAGCTTCTGAGCGAAACCAGTGAAAACACGTTTATTTAATGAGATTATGGAAATCCAAGCACTGTTTCGAGTGAACATAACTTTTTTTTACTTCTTGACCATTTTTGACGACCATTTTTGACGATTAAGGTATCAAATAAAAGAGCAAATATTGAAATTTTAGACATTTGGTTTTCTTTTTGAAATTCAGATACCCCCGCCAAATGAGTTTCTGGTATCCTTCCTTCAAATTATTTTTGCTCACTCATGCGTAAGGAATAATCTTAGTAATATCAGATGAAAGAGGAGATTCTAAGCTTTACAATGGTAGGTCATTTGTCCATTGTTTTGGTGATTAAGTTATGATAAATCATAGCTAAATCTCGGTTTCGTTCTTTTTGTGGGACGCACTGTATAAGGATGATGGTGACGGCCAATAAAATATTCAATAAAGCGATGATAATGACGATGAAGATGATACTTATGTTGAAAAGGAAGGTGCAGCGAGTTTCGCAATAGAGAAAATGCACTTCATATTAAAATGAAAAGTTCTGGTCGAAAACTGGTTATCCTGGGCCCCGTCTTACAAAGAGTTACGGTTGATCCAATCAATTGTAACTCTATGAAAGTCCATCAGTGTCATATTTTTCTCTTCAGGAATTGTGCAAATGTCCTTTTGTAAACAAAGGAGATCACACCGAACTGTCAAGAAATCAATGAATTTATTGATATACGTTCATATCTAGAAAAAAATGAGCAAGCATGCAATTTACATGTTGACGTTGCTGGCTGTCCATAGTTGTGATTGATTTTATCAATCGTAACTCTTTGTAAGACGGGGCCCTGAATAGCTTATCGCCGAGAGTTTCCGAGATGATGAAAAATTGCAAACACGTCGAAAACAGGACGAAACCTTATTCACTGTCGTGACTGTTTTTTGGCAAAGACAGGGCCTTTGACAATATATCTTCTATGTTGTAGCATCCCTCCTCGGATCGCGATTGCGAAGACTCCCTGAAGATGTCGATGATGAGAAAGAATGAGTAATTCCTACATTAATAATGCGAGCACAACGTTGTTTATATTGTGATCTGAAGCTGGATAATGATTTAAATGGAGAACAAGTTGAATATCTGAGCACGTATTCTATATTTAGACCTAGAATCTAGGCAACTATTTGATATTCCGATCTGAAAACGAGAGTCAATTTCAGCTCTATATTTCAAGCACTTTGTAAGAAAATTGTAAGGTGGATATAGATCGCACTTAATAAAGAGCTGATTTTTTTTCATTATAATTACTTTGAGTTTGACATAGGACCAGTACATCCTTAGGACATCATATGAAAATGATGACTGTCTTCCTATTCCTCTTGCTAGCGCGAGATGAAACAAAAGGGACTATTCAATTATCAAATTAATAATTTATTCATTAATACCTAATGAAGGCGCGAAGTCTGATATTATTTCCTGAAAAGTGGACATTTCAAGAAGTTTATAATTGCATTTTTACTTGCCACAAGCTTAAATTATTTACCAAACACGTTTAGGTTTATTCTATAAAGTGTCACTTTCTGCCATAATTACTTACAGGCCATATATATGTGAAAAGTGGGCGTGGTTCGTGACGTCAGAAATAGAAATTACCAAAGGATGAGGAGGTGGAACTCGTCAAATCCTTAATATACACACCCACAACCAAACTTGAGATATTCCACATTATATGTTACATTACTTACATTTGTGGCCAGTTTGACCTTTTATAATCTTAAAATGACTTCTTATTCACCTGGAAAAGTTTGAAGGCCTAGTGATTCATATGTGCGGATTTATTTTGAATTTGATTTAATTCGATATTACAATGTAGGAACTTAGGGCGTAGTACGTTCGTAATAGGAGGCCTATAATAATTAGTTTGTGTATATTAAATAGTTATTGCTGTCACTGGCTAGGTATAGGGTGTAAATTGCTTTAAACTAGCTATTTTTCTAAATGCCAAACATGCCGCCCTAACGTAGCTGCCGCCACTACGTGTGGCTGCCTTTGCCTTTTAATAGTGAAACACATGATCTGAATCGCGCCAGCGGTAAAGAAACGCGGCTCGAATGATAATTGTTGCCCATTTACAATTGGAGGCAAAGTTTAAATCTGTTAAATAAATTTTGCCCTTCCTCATATTAGCATCCTTTTAAATAAAATGTAATATTGGTCGAGTTATTTTAAATAACTTCCCCTTACTGTTGTCTATAATTAAATATAAATGAGAACCCGTAGTTTAAATTTCTTATGCTTATTTAGGTACTTTATTATCACAGGCATTATTAATTATCCCAACTATAGTCTAGGTGATTGGTGAAAAAAATGTTCAGAAAATGGTACAAGCATGAAAATCGGCACAAAGGTAGAGTAAGTTATTCTAAACATTTTTAGCAGGGGGTGCCAACGTGAGTTCACCAAAACATAGCAACGGTTGCTAGGTAACATATTTACCTTAGTAACTGAGCTTAATTGGGCTTGGGTTACATTTTCACAGGCGATATGTCAAACAAATTTTAATCTAAAGCATGTTCCTGTGTATCACAATAGTTTTTATCCATTTATTCATAACAAAGGTGCTAGGTGACCCTCTTCCATAGCAACGAATTCTTTACCTTAGTTCAGATCATTATGATTTACTCAGAATAGCCCAGAAATTAAATCTGGCCCATGGATTCCTCATGTGATGAATGTTTCAATAGGTAGACAAAATGAGCACCATAGCAACCGTTGCTAAGTAACATTTCCCACAGTTACCAATTACTATAGGGTATCATTTTTATGATTTTAATTTATATGAATCTCATCTTTTTTTATTAGCGCATTAATAAATTAATCACAACAACCCAAGAACAAATATACCATGTATACAAGCCCATGCGAAGTACCAGTTGCTAAGTTATATGTTTTCTGTAGCAACCAATGGTTAAAGGCCGTAAGGAACTAATAGAAGCTTAAAAGTAAAACCTTGCACAAATTAAACTACCTCATGATACAGTTCTTATTCCAAAAGAAGATGTCTATGGGCTCCATATTAATGGTTTAATAATATCCATTGCTGGAAGAACCTCACCCATATTTCTCCATTTGGAAATCCTATTTATTCTGGATTAACTTTAACATTATGTAAAAGATCGACCCTAGGATATAATTCCCCAATATCAATATCAATATCAACATTTAGCAAAAGGTCATTCTTGTATAAGAACGGTTACACGAGCTCTCCAGGAGGTCATGGGTACTAACAACCTAAATATCTCTGATCTTGGAGAGATTAAAGAATGTCCACCAAGAATTCATTGAGTCAGCTAAGCTTAAAATTATTTCAAACACCTAAAACTTGCCAGAAGTTAATTTTCAATTGAGTGCTTGGATACCACTTTATCCCTTGCTAATGTCGGTCACTTGAAAGCCAACACACTTTGCCTTGGATTACCCACTCCTTTCCGTAGCGTATGTGATGAAGATCATATTAGTTATCCATGCCGTTCCCAAAACCGGATGCAACGGGCAGGAGTTGATTTCGACCAGGCGTTTTTTTAGATCAATTCTGTGCAGCTGAGGGATCTAACATGACGTGAAAGATCTGTTAGAATCGATTGGGACCATTCCATTCCTTGCCTGTTGGCCTGGTTCCTGCAGCTACATGATCTATCATGACTTCTGCAGACGTTGATTTGGACCTGTTAGGTCCGATTTCTGGTGTTTTCACCGGGAACAAACCTGCAGCTCCATGCACGATCTATCATGACGTGACAGATCTTGCTAGAGTTGATTTGGACACGTCAGTTCAGTTTCTATATATATATATAGGCATGCTGGCCTGGATTCTGTAGCTAAATGACTTGATCCTGCTGAAGTGGATTTGGACCTGTCCGTTCTTTTCCAGGTGTTTGACATGGAACATTCCTGCAGCTCTAGATTTTGTCATCACGTGAAAAATTTTGCAACCAGCTAATTCTGTTTTCAGGCGTGCTGGCCTGGATCCTGCAGCTCGGGGATCTATCATGACTTGAAAGCTTGTGCAGAAGTTGATTTGGACTTGTCCGTTATTTTTCTAGGTGTTTTGACCAATGGATCAATCCTGCAGCTCCAGGACATAGCATCACTTGAAAAATCTGTTTCGATTTAAACCATTCAGTTTCGTTTCCAAGCAAGTCGCTCTGGATCCTGCAGCTACATTTCTGCAGAGGTTGATTTGGACCTGTCAGTTCCTATTCCAAGTGTTTTGACCTCGGTTGGTAATGTAGCTCTGGGATCTTTCATGACGTGAACCTGTCAGTTATGTTTCTAGGCATGTTGGCCTGGATCCTGCAGTTATGTGATTGGTCTATCATGACACGATCCTGCAGAAGTTGATTTGGACCTGTCCGTTCTGTTTCCAGGTGTTTTGACCTGGATTAATCCTGCAGCTCCAGGATCCATGACTTGAAAACTTGTGCAAAATTTGATTTGACCTGCTAGTTCCAATTGCAGGTATTTTGGCCAGGATTCTGCAGCTTCAAGATCGATCATGACTTGATCTATGCGCAACTGACTTTCTCACCTACGTATGTGAAGCACTTGTGATATCAGGTTGGCTAGATGCGATCCATACTCGGCCACAGAACAGTAGATTTAATTTCTTATATGCTTCTTCCTTCCATATACCTCCAATACTTCTTGGCATGTCCAACTCAGATGGAAATTACCACCTTGCCTCGCAATATGATTTCCTTATGGAGAGAAACGTTTCTTACATTTTGATTGATGAACAATTAATTGTCCCAACGAAGAGGATGATGACTGTAACTTTCTTGATGTATTTCTCTGTTGCCACTAATATTCCTTGTCGAGCATACTGTTTGCTTCACAGTAGTCATGTTTTCCCGTATTTGTGATTAACCTAGTCTTAACTTAAATTTTGGAATAAATATATTATGCCCTACTTTGAAAAGGCATGTGCGACACATAAAATGTACGTTCGATTAATTTGCTAGAATTGTACCCATAGACCCAATTTTTTTTTTAACTTACAGTGTAAATATAAATCACTTATTTTCTTTCATCATCTAGAAACTATTGCAAAATATCATGTAAATTACATAAATGAATCAAGTGCCCATACAGTGGCAATTGGTTCTAGTAAACTTGGAATTAGAATGATTAGTTTTTTTAAGATGCTCGGATATAATGGGCAAGAATGATGAAAGAAGTAATTTTAAGCAGATTGCAAAGCTCTGTACGAACACCTTCGCATTGCTTCCCATTTTCCATCCATACTTATTATTTTGATGACCTGGTACAACATACAATATCTTACATTTTACCGCTTTATCTTCATGATTTGTAGGATGCGGCGTTAATGATTAGTGTCAATTACAGAGATAGCAATTTCTTTGAAAAGATTTTGTTGTATAATCGACAAATGTACTACTTCTTGACATATTCACAAGTGGTACATGTACAGTCGATGCTTGAAGCTGTTTCAGGTCTAAAGTTCATGCTATACAGTGAACATACAGTCAATGATGCTTGAGGCCGTTTCAGGTCCTTTTGCGCATGCTATTCAAGTCAGACAATAATATCAAAACTTTACTGACAAGTAAGTGTGTGGGGCATTAATCGCCATTGCTTCCCAATGAAGCTTTGTCATTTGGGAGCGATTAGTCTAATTATCAATCAAATTTTAGCTTCCCCTAAAATTTAAGTGTCTTTCCCAGTGTTCCATGTACATCCACTACAATCAGGACAATACCCTGTCACATTTTCATAACAGGCGAGATGCTAATAATTATTAATAGTAAGAACTTTCAATAACCCGGTGATGACTTTTGTTGGTGTGTTAGATTTGTCATGTATGAGTAAAAAGTATGAAGAAATATAATCACACCCTGTAGATCAAAATTAGGTTTATTACCTAAATACGATTATTATGCAGATATTATGATTATTTGGACTGCTTCTGATGTTTTCAGGCTTATTAGATAGTTTATACTCCCAGGATTCCTACTTCGACCAATTTTCTATCAATTTCCATTCAAATATTATTACCAGAGGTGGTATTCAGGAATATTATTTATAGTTGCTATGGAAAATTTGTTGCTTAGCAACTGTTGCTGTACACGATGGGAACGTTGCTTGATATGTGATTGTAAATTTGGCGCTTAGGAGTAAAAATGCTGTTTTTTAATGAAGATAACACCCCAAAATGGTGGTTGCTAAGGTAAATATGTTACCTAGCAACTGTTGCTATACGAAGAGAGATCAGGTTGGCACCCCCTGCTAAAAATGTTCAGCACTGTTTACTCTACCTGTCAGCCAAATTTCATGCTTGTACCATAATCTGAACAATTCTTGCTATATTTTGCACCGATCATCCAGACTATTAGAATTTAATGTATTTTAATTGTTGTCTTTTTGCAATTAAATTTTGTGACCTTATTTATTGTTTCCATTTACCTTAACGATATTTGCTCTTATTTTTTAATCAAATATTGTTGGATATATGATGTGAGAGTGAGGCACTTACTGAATAAATGCCCCTCCAAGGTGGATAATATCCCTCGGTAGTGCATGATGTCCAGCGACGGTCTGAAGGTCCTGTCTGTTGCTGCTGAACACGTACTTGACTTGACCTTAACGCTTGCTTAATGTTCACTCATGCACGGAGGTGAGTGCGTGCGTGGCTATTGTCTAAATCGCCGGTTAAGTCCAGGCGACATTGTCTAATGACCCTATATGCAACAATACAATATGTAGTTTAGAGAAAAAGATCAAAGAATACCACCCCAGGTTGGTATTTTGACAACCATGGCAATTGCACCATTCAACTGGCAATGTGGTGAGACGAAGGGGCTATTGGATGAAGTGGCTTTTGGCCAAACTCACTATTGGACGAAATTGTATTGGACCAAACGACATAAGACGACACAGTCAATTAACAAAATGGCCTTGGCCGTAGAGGTATCCCCCTCCCCCATACACACACAGGTAAATGCCTCTGACGAAAGTCGAGGCTTTCTTCTCCCTAACGAGAAATAGCCACGCCTTATACTATAGCGACGGCCTTCTGCGAGAAACATGTAATGACATTAAACAATTATTTTATTATATATATTTAGCAGTGCCCGACACCCCCCCCCCCCGCCCCCCCAAAAAAAAAAAAGAGAAAATCTTCTTCATCTTCTTCATCTACTGTGAGAAACATACACAGGAAAAACTGTGGTGTTAACCGGTGTATAGAAGACCACACCAGTTATTTTACACCGGTGTTAAATTGGTGGTGTTAGTTTTACACCTATAGGTGTTATTACAACACATTTTGTTGTTACATTTACACTCTGTGGTGTTATGTTTAATCTCTAGGGTGTAATTTTAACACCTCAGGGTGTGGTCCTCTCAACACCAATTGGTGTCAGTTTTAACACCGCAGTTTTTACAGAGTATGTATATAACGGCTGGAACCCTCAGAAGAACAGCCTATGGCTGAACAGGGCCATCCAGCCTACGAGTGGAAAATAAATGAACAAATAAAATAAATGAATAAATGACATTAAACATTTCCTTTATTTTATTTTAAGCAGTGTCCGACACTCTAAAAAAAAAGAAAATCTTGTTCAGGTCTAACCCAACATCATCAAGTTTCTTCATTTATTTTTTTACATTTGGTTGTTACCAATTATCCAAATTGCGCCGGCACATCACCAATGATCACGTTATAACTGCACAATTTCGACAAAATAATCCGATTAAGAGTTGGTGAACTATCAGCACGTTTTGGTAATTTATTAAATGTGCCATAACACACCTTTTTTCAGTTAAATTCAAGTAAACTATTGTTTTCTTCCAATTGGCGTTACAAAGATTACACCCACTTCATATGAGATAAACAAATCAATGGTTCAAGCTCAAGTTCGAGTTTTATTTTCGTTTTTATCATTAACGTAACAAATAAATGCATCAGGCATACATCTTACAATGATTACAAATCAACTACGAATTCCAAAACATTTGAAAAATACATGTAGCAAAATATTGTATGTAATATGGCAATGAGTGTTAATACAATACATTTAAGTAATTTATGTACATGGAAGAAGGCGTAAAAACCCAGAAAGCAACGTGTGCTTGTGTTGGGATACGCCTGTAAAAGTATACAGCTAAACAACAAATATAAAGAGAAAGTAATAAGAGAAGGGAAAGAAATGGAAGAAAGGAGCCAAAGAGGCGAGAAAGTAGAAGAAAAAAGGGTATT
This sequence comes from Lytechinus variegatus, assembly GCF_018143015.1. Taxonomy (NCBI): domain Eukaryota; kingdom Metazoa; phylum Echinodermata; class Echinoidea; order Temnopleuroida; family Toxopneustidae; genus Lytechinus; species Lytechinus variegatus. Next base: position 238,467 of record NC_054748.1, on the reverse strand, counting down.
AATTACCTCTCATGATACAAGATGTAAATACATGGTTAATTAGTACAACAGGCCTTTTTATTTTGATTATTATCATAACTCAATTTCATCCATTCATTCTATTCTTTTATATTTTTGATTATCTCTTTCTTTATTTTCTTATTTCATAAGGAATTAATTCGAATCGATAAATTAACGTAAATGTGTAAGATATACACACTAATGGAATTGAGACTTTATTCACGTTTCTTTTCTTTTTTTCTTACCTTTTTGAATACATTAGTTGCATATTTGCTACGTATTCCGATATATCGGTGCCTTCGTTGCCTTGTTGCTTTTGCCTTTTCTTCATCATCATCATCATCTACTTCTTCTTCTCCTTCTACATACTTCTTCTTATCCGTCTTTTTGTTTCTTCTTTGTAGATATGAAGAGCTCAGTTGCAAAAGGGGTTGAATCTATTTATCATCAAATTAGATTTTTTGTCTTAATGTGTAGATTTTTAGTAGCTCTATTAAATGAAGTTGAATATGCCATGAAACAGTGAACAAAAATGGCAAAGAAAAATCACTTTTTTTCAAAAAGAGTTAGGTCCACAAATATTCTTTTAAGCGAATATTTTTAAAAAAAATATATGAAGACAGGTTGATTTCTTTTATACCCAAAGGTTATGTTCACATTCCTTTGGGATATCATGAAAACTTAGTTTCGCATAAGAATATATTGGAAAACAAAATAAATTATTTTCTTGGAGTGGACTTAAGCCATTTTGCAACGAAACTCTTCTGCAGAGCTTATTTCTCAAAAGGGGTTAGATCACCTTTTTTTCATAAATTTTATTGTTTTCTGTTTCAAACCCTATAAATATTTGTCTCTCTAATAAAACCAAAGAAAATTTGAAATTCACCTTAAATTGTGAATGAAATTGGCAAAGCTAAATCACTTCTTTAATCAAATCGCAGTTTGCTTGCAAAAGGGCTTAGGTCCACAATGATAACTTTAAAAAAATATAAATATAGAAAAAAAAATGAAGACAGGTAGATTTCTGTTATACCGCATTTAATGTTCACACGATAAGGTGGTACATCATGAAAATTTAGTTTCTCATAAGAATATTGCAGTAAGTGAGATTTAAAAAAAACATGATTTTTCTCGGAATGGTCCAAACGGACATTTTGCAACCAAAAAATTTTCATATGTCGTTGTGTAGACTTTAAATAGTGTTGTAGTCTGTATACTCGAATGTAAAAGAAGATTACATATTTATAACGTTTTCATGAAAGTGGCCCCAAGGAACAAATACGGTTGACACGGGTGAAATAAACTTCTAGTCATTGTATTTTTTGTCATTCTAGTAATATGTATTTTTAATTCGTTAGAGGCCACCTACTGTGTAAACATTTTTTGCCATTATACCATTAAGAGTCTCTTAACATGCTTAAGGTTTACTTTGGCTAAATTCCAAAAGCTTCTATCGCAATTCTTTTACAATCTAAATTCAAAATCATATCAAAAAACCAAATCATTCTCGCTCGCTTTGCTCGATGGTGACTTTACAATTTTACCACATTTGGTATGTTGTGCTGCCTAAAATGTTTCGTTTATTATCTGCAACTGCGTTAAAGGGTGATATAAGTTACATCAGAATGACCGGATTTTGAAGAGAGAATGAAGGTTCTATTTTCTTGTTCGATTCAATGTACTAATAATGGATTATGGGTAACGTAAACGTTCGTTCTTATATCTGTGGTCTTTTCTAGCTTAGGTGGTTCTCCCTGAATTACTGAAATTAACCTCCTAATATACCCTACCGTTATTAGGACTAACTGTAAAATTTCTATAAAGCAATTCAGAGAATTTCAATACCAATAAAATACACTTCCTGTGCATTCTATACACTTACATTCATCAATGCTCGAGCACTATTTGCTATGCATGACACCTTCACCTAATAAGAATATTTCTAACACCTGTACAAAATATGACATAAACCTGGTACACTTGTACTCTAAAGGAGGGGGTATCAAACGTTTCCAACGCTTGCTTTTGAAATATTATTAAACATATGTACATGCTTGTCTACAGGCCTACCCTAACCTGGACAAAGTAAATATTTTACACACATGTTTGAACTCTTAACTGAAACACATCTATAATTAAATTTCTTTCCTGACAGTGTACCGTCAACCACATCCGCTATTGGAATGTAATTGTTTTCTTCTAAATAATGTTACATAATGTACATTATGAACTGCGGTAGATTGTTAATCAGTTCATGATTATTTACAAATGAATATTTCCTGGAATGCATTTCCTAGTTATGGTCACATTTTCCCGAGAAAATATGGAAAGATGAAATAAGATTTTGAAGGGGTCATCCAAAATTGTTTCCCAGCCATACAAACATGCAAAAGGAAACACATAAATCGAGTAATGTTTTAAACTTTAATGATTTTCAGAAAAGTTTCAAATTGTTAGGCAATTAAGCTTGTCATATTTATTTTTCCTCCAGTTACACAAAAAAGAAACGTATTGCCAATGCATGGATAATCAGGGAGTTTCTCCAATGCTGATGTCAGAAATGATTTGCATAGAATGGGGATTTAAATGCTTATCGACGTCTGCCACGTCACAACAGTATGACATTTTGAATATGAGAAGACATTCATTAGATTTTTTTTTTTTGTTTCTGTTGTCTCACTTCTTCAGCTTAATAAATTGTTCTGACAGGAATTACTTCAAACTTATGATGATTGTGCTCTCTCGCGTCGTCCGTCTATGTAAATGTTCATAAATAAATGTTTCTGAAAGGATATTGCATGGAAAATGTAATTTCTGGTATTTTGAGTCAATATGAGCGTAATACGTAATTGAATTGAACAGACATGAAAACCACATTCCGAAGCGATCGTTTTGCGCGTAGGTTTCATAGGTTCTCATGAATTATGAGTATAATCTTTCGTAGTGAATTTTATGTTTAATTCTCAAGAAACTTATTTTTGAATGCTCTTAGAAACGCAACTTGTATACTTCATTTTTACCTTGGGGGTCCCACAACCTCTCCCGCTCGATCGCTTCGGTCCTCACACTGTCAAAAATATTGTACCCCTTCGGGATTTTGCCCCCCTAATACTGAAAGTGTTCCGGCGCTTGCTACCAGGGGATAGAATATATGTCTCACATTCTATATCTGACCAGAAAAGGGTACCTCGAGGGGCTCATTTTAAAACTAAATCAGCAGTTATGAAGACTACAACTGATAGGATCAAATTTATCACTTGAAATAGTAAAATTGCTCTTATTCTTCCGCCAGTAGAAAAATAGTTCCAAACTGGTGATATATCTTTCCAAATTTGAAAAAAACAAAAGTTTAGTAGTCACCATCCCTAGAATCGGTGTTAGATTATCAGTCATATTCATTAATTTTTGTCAATCAGCAATATCAAATTCAAAAATTGAGAACGAGTTGTCTCGAATTAATATCGTTTGCCTGTCAGTTGTAGTTAGGCCCGTGTAACCAGGTTAGACAGTGGCTTAAAGTGAAACTGACATAAGTAAACTATATAAGCTAGACCTTACAATCACGTAATTATTTGTATTATGTACGTTTTGTCCATCGATTTTTTTTCCCAGTTTCTTGTGCTTATTGGGGATTCAACTTCCCTCCTTTTTCATTTGCAAGAAAAAAAATGAAAGTCATCTAGTGCTCAAATGGATGAAAACTTACAACTCTTTACTAGGTTTTTGTGATTTTTTGTTTTGCTTTTAAATGGTATAAAGTACTGTGCCATGGAAAAGGGTTGCACATTATTTTTATGGAGATAGATTCGGAAAACTGCGCCAAATAGACAGGGAATAGAATATGGCATTAACTAGTCTAAACTTGTTATATTTTATCAATTTGCTTATGTTCTCGGTAAAGGCGCAGTTCGGAGGTACAACATTAGACAAAATAAATTTTCAGGAAAAGATAAACACGATATCTCCTTTTGACAGAAATGAAGACAATCAAATGCATTTTTCCTGTGTAAATCACAACGCTTTTAACACAGAATGACGTCACTGATCTGAACACGGTGAAAAGCACAATAATGCTTTGTTTCCCCTAACCCAAATATTGGAGTTATTCTTAAACTAATCTTAAGCAAAATAATCAACTGAAATGCGATGAATATGCTTAAAGCTTGCATTGCCATGTTTTGAAAATTTATAAACTTTCGATTAATATACTAGTATGATATGGCAAGAATTTTTAATTTCATTTGATCAGATTCTCCCTTAATCGCTGAGGACCTATTTTTTTATCAACATACATTCTCTTGCTTAGGTTTTAAACCTCTACTTCGCCGAGGTGAAGAGCTAAGCAAAACAACTTAATTTGCTGTCAATTCCACAAAGGAAAAAAATTATTATTTCAACGTTTTTATTGTTGCTGAAACTTTTCATGGATTATACAAAGTAACAAAGAAAATACATGATGCGTAAGAAAATATTCAACATTGATAAAATATCTGAACAAGGCTGTATTTTCTATTACAAATACAAAAAAGGTGCAAGGGTTATCACTTTATGCTCACCTTGACTTTGTGGAAACCCCTTAGAATGATTTTTTCGAGATATATTTGCAACAAATCGACTATTTCCTGGTACTTATTTCAGGTTCTTATGTCTTGGTGTTTATAAAAATCAACTATATGAGGGTTGTTGTTTTTTAATCTAAAAATGGCGTGCAAATTGAGGTGGGCCCCTTGTAAATACATGTAGAATAAATACAAAGAAATTAAATGAGAAAATGAAAGAAAGAGAAAAAGCGTTCTTATTTTTTAATGACAATCAAGATCTTGGTTATGTAATGAATTTAATAATGACGAACAGATATGTGAAGGTAACAAACAGAGCTTTAGTCTGCTTTATCACATCAAGTCATAATTTTTCACAAAATTAGTTTTTTATAAGCTAAAAAGGCACGTTAATTTTATCATTCGTTTCTCTCGCACGGAGCTTTTTGTAAATTTTGAGACTCATGTCTGGCCTCCTCGTAGTTTTCAGATCATAGCGTCACTGATCTTGAATGATTTTGTATCAGAGCCTTTCCGGGAATGGAGTTATACAATTTGTAAGCAATTCCACCGGAGGAGTTAGTAAGGGGTGTATGAACTTTGTTTATAAATTTGAACCAAACACGGGAACAGATGAAGTATTGTTTCCAAGACTTTGTACTGAAATGAGCAGGTTAGCATTCTTTTGACTTAAAAAGGGTTTCCATTAAGAAAAAAAAACAATATTCGACTATTTCAGTAATTATCCCTGAGACTAAGGTAGTACTCTATAAATCTGTGGTTACCACAGTTGCCATATACACCAGCGAGACCTGGAAAATGAGAAATGGGTCAATACATAAGTTCGATGTCTTTCATAAAAGGCGTCTCAGAAATATTATGGGTATCAACTACAGAGACAGGTATCAATGAGGAAGTCCAAATATGGAGATTACAAAGAAACAAACTCTGCTAAAGAGTAACATAGAAACGACTTAAATCATGGTCACACTCCCAGAATCCGGGAAGGAAATTTAGATTGGAAATGGAAGGAGAAGAACGAGAAGGCGCATTGCTACCTGGGAGAGAACATTAACCATAGAACTGTAAGAGATGTGTCTTATCTAGCAACAGACGGAGGCTTTAGCCGAAGACCGCCAGAATTGGAAATGCTTTGTTACTGCACAATGCTTAAGTGGTAACAGGAGGAACCAAGTCTAAGTAAGTAAATACAGAAAAAAAAATGTTTTGAACTATGTTTATTTGTGTAATTAGTGCCAACTCAGCAACTTGTACTGTAGGTTTAAGAACAATAGAAAGGGCTTATCGCCGAGTTTGGTCGACTTCGTGCAATGCCTATAGCCGGCGCTGTTCATTTTCTAATTTTGCTTCTGATTTATCTCACAAGAAATGAAACCACCATCTGGACGCCATAACACAAAGGTTAGTGATTAATCGCTAAATGAAATGACCAATCAAGGTTCTCGTAGCATGCGCATTTTGCTAAGTAGACTGGATATAAACCAATCAAAATTGTTATCCCAAATAAGCTATCGCCAACATTTGCATTACGGGACCCTATTCCAATATTCCTAAACCTTCTACAGCCATGGACTTGCAAATAGATAGCCAGTCATCGGTCGGTTAATTAATGCCCTTCGCGTAACTGTCATTTTGGTCATCTTGATATCATTCTTTTCGAATTCGTCTGTTTTATGTTCACTGTCAATTAGGCTATTGGTCCAAAGAGGCAGTCAGTGCTTAGACATTAAATATCAAGTCAACTCGAAAAAGATATTGATTAGAATCAATGGACAAAAATCAAACAAGCATAACAATGAAAATTGTATGTAAAATAAGAAAGTTATGACATTTAAAAAATTTGTTATATCTATAACTCTGTTTTGTTTTTGTTTATGGTAACTCCCGCAGGAACTCGGCATGGGAGCATTTTTTGTCTGGTAAACGCCAAGCTGGTATAAAACCAATTACCTAGAACACATTTTTACGTCTAGATTATTCAGTCATAGTCGCTGACGTTATTGACAACATATATCACTTTTTTTATCAAAGCGGGGACAATGGCAGAGTTGGTGTTCGAACTCATAACCTTGCGATTATTAATCCAATGCTCTAACCACTGGACCACACGGCCCACGGTTACATGCATATAAGAAAAAGAAATTGTCTCAGTTATCGACTATATCAATTGATTTTTTGACGTTCCACGGATATGTTCGTGCGCATCATAATCTGCGCATATTTTACACTCCGCGCGTTAACGTCACAATGGATGAACTGGTGATTAATCAGTTGTAGGTATGTGAGCTGATTTTTCTCCTTAACTGCACTAACCGCAGATCCGATGTATAAAGCTAAGAAACTGGAATTATTCCATGGAACATTCTTTTTATTCCTCTACAATTTCAAAATACTTTTTTCTGAAGTGCTGCAAATTATGATGAATATTACCCCGAGTTTGAATAAAATAAATGGCAGAGTGGTTCGGAATTTTTCCTCACAGATACAAATCTTTTGCGTGTTTTGAGGTGTTTTAAGAAACACATTTGCTCTAATAAGAGTGCAGATAGTTTGAAAACAAGCACATGAACCCATATTTTTTTAATGTTTACACCTCTTATGTATCCTTCCTATACAACTTTGCAAGTTTTGGTGAAAATGACTAGGGTTTTGAATAAAGTGCAGCATTTATTTTACTTCTCGTGTTTGTTTTTGAAATTTGACATTTTGAGGTTGAGTATCTTTCCTGCAATTTCTAAGAAAAGAGAGTGCAGTTAGACCTAAATGAGCAAACAATTGAAAGTAATATAAATAGATTATCAATTTTAATGATACAATTATTCATCATATTGCCAAATTTGACAAAGTTTTAGTGGATTTTGTCTGAGTAATAGAGCTTTAAACTTTTTGTTGTGATCTCGTGATGTCTAAAAATGCCAAATTCTTTTTGAGCGCAATTCATAAGAACATCTATTTTGCTTAACTTTGAAGCTCTATAGCAAACAAAAAATGCCAAATTATTTTGAATGCGCAATTCTTAAGAACATCAATTTGGGTGGACTTTGAAGCTCTATAGCAAAAAATCAAGCACATGGGCATATGTTAATTTTTGCATATTTCAAATATTAAGGTTCTGAAGTATCTATATCCAAAGTTTTGTGAAAATGACATGGATTTCACTTTAACTGTGGAACGTCCTTAAACGACTTTCTACTACTTTGATAGTTACACATTCTGAAAGTTTGATGAAGTTTGATGCAATATCGAGAGAGTAAAGATGATTGAAACCAATTTGGTGAATTCGTGAGGTCTAAGAGAGGCATACTTATCATGATTGCGCAACATTTAATATAATTCAAATACGGCGACTTTGAAGTTCCGTATAAAAAAAGCCCATGAACCTACATTATTTTTTTTTGCATTTTTCATATTGCATAGATACCAAAGTAACTCTATGCAAAATTTGTTGAAAATGAAATGGACCTTATTTCTTCTATGGAACTTCCTTAAATTAATATATATTTTAGTTTTTACAGGTTTTTACAGGACCAACTTGACTAAACAATAAAATGTTCAACAATGGTAATAAGACGGGCTCATTGACGAATACAACTTTGTTTTTACATGACAATGACGGGAAAATTATGATATTTTATAAATTAACATAGAAAAGAAATGATGAAAGTGGGGATCCTCAATCCCCTTTGAATACCGGCCGGGATATGCTTATAACTGCTTTTTAAAATTAGGCGAAACAACGTCCAAATGCGAACGTTTTGATGTTTTTAAGAGTTGAAATTGTATATAATTGGAGTACTTTTATTATGGAGCTTGGTGCTTAATGCATACTTTCACTGTATACTTATCAAATTAGAGTGACATCTTTTGTTCACGTTAGTAGTATGGTGGTACGTATAGCGTCATAACTAATCCCTATTGTTCTAAACAATAGAAATATGAATTATAATCCTCTATCATTTTTTATAATCCTATTGTTTTAATTTTAATCCATATTTCCATAATTTATAATCCATATTTCATATTTCCATAATTTATAATCCATATTTCATATTTCATATTTTCATATTTCATATTTATAATCGGATTATTTTTTTATAATCGGATTATAATTCATATTTCTATTGTTTAGAACAATATGGATTATAAATTATGGATTATTAATTATGGAAATATGGATTATAAATTAAAACAATAGGATTAAAAAAAGATGGGCGGTCAAGTGACGTCACGAAGGTGTGACGTCACTTGACCGATGACGTCATGTCCATACTCAAAAACAAGAGGAAAGTAAAGAAACAATAGACAAGTGTCGGACATGTCCAATCATGACCATACTCAAGAACAAGAAGAAAGTAAAGAAATTAAAAAAACGTGTCTTGGACATGTCCAAGAGAACAAGAGAACGGGTGTAGAAAACAATTCAACCTTATTAATAGTGTATATCGTCACATTCTAAATATAATATCAACGTAATCCTTTCATTATTAAAAATATACGTTATATTTACTTAAAATAGGGTTACAACAATGCATAAAAGAGCAAGAACGATGTCGAAAAAAATAGTGTAAAGAGCTGGACTATCGGACAAACAACAACATGTACAGTTATTATAACACCCATAACGTTAAAACTGTAGGAGACGAGATGGAAGGTGAATCACGAGAAAATGGATACGAGGGTTTTTCATCGTCTGTACCTCTCTTCATAGAAGAGGGTCAATCGAACATACAACCAGTGAAACAGATCGACCAGAGCAGAAACGTGGAAGGGAAAGATACCACAAGTCATCAGAGTATCAATGGTGATCGAAAAGGCGTGGAGACTGGTAAAGATATAGCAAGCAACACAGGTGGACGCAGTGAGAAAAATGGAACCCACATCGCCAAGTACCCAATCAGTGGAAAAGATGGTCGAGCAAAGTACGTCACCGTTCGAAATTTCAGAGGACAAGTCTACGTCGATATCCGAGATTTCTACGAATCCGGCGGGGAATATTTTCCATCCAAAAAGGGGATCACTTTGACAGCGAGGGAGTTCAAGGCAATCATGATGATTTCGAAGAACATAACAAGAGCAATCTACAGCGGTCAAAATAAATGACATCCTTTTGACAGTTTATAAAACGCACCGACTATTAATAGTAGTATTACCATAATCATTATTACGCAACAATTTTATTGGTCTTATACTTACAAGTCATGATAGTTCAATTTTGTTCTTAATGTTGACTCCTTGCTATACAATATGATTACGCTTGTGTTTGGTTGATGATTATTTTGAGCAAACGAATGGCAAGAATAAAGTTTGACATAATTTAACTTTACATTATTTTTTTCTTTTTTTAACAGGTCTTTGGTTGTAAATGTTATAGATGGACAGTAAAATAGATCAATACAGATGAAGTTTGGTCAAATAAAGAGAGAGAGAGAGGATGGGCAAACGATGAGCACACATTCGAACGTTCGCTAAATGTTTATCTTTTTCGCTGCACTTAACCACGATTTTTTATTGTCAACGCTATGAGACAATAGAAATTTAAAATGCTGTGTAAATGTTTTTCACGATGCAAGGATCGTCAAGCCCTAAAATGTTGACCTTTCCTCTCGACACTTCACCACGATCCCATTTGGACCTATTCATGGTAAGTTCTAGTTTACAGATAGACCCGTTTCATAGTTTAGAACAATAGGGATTAGTTATGACGCTATACGTACCAGTATACTACTCGCGCGAGAGAAAGAAAAAAAAAGGATGGAAAAGAAAAGAAGGCGAAGACGACGCCATTCCGTCATTTCGTCATATCGCAATTTTGCCATCCTATCATTCCGTCATTTCACATCCCATCATTCTGTCATTTTTTTCCATCCTGTCATACCGTTCAACACACTGGTCGATTCAGAATTCTGTATACCCCGTCAGCGGGGAAGTAGACGTCAACACATGGCGTTCGATATAAAAATTGACATTTGCAAGTTGAAACGCAATAAAAGGCAAAAGTTCTGTTTCCAGCTCATCATTTGCAAGTCTGAATTCGCTGAGCCAACATGAATACTCGCGATACAGTAAAGCGATACGGTTGTTCAATGTGCGATAGGTCGTATAGTCGAAACTACGACTTGAGGAGGCATCAAAGAGATGTACACCCTGAAATGGAAGATGATGGAGATGTGACTGAAAATGATTGCAATGAAGAATCTAGCATTGTTGGAGAAAGCTATGATGAAAACACTGACACGAGTGATTCTGATACAGAGGAAGAAGAAGAGGAATCTACAAATACAGAGATTCCTGACGAAGACGAACCAGCAGACAACCTGGCGTATCAAGAATGGTATGAGGAGGCGATGGCAGCTACCGAACAACTGAGGGATGAAAAGTACGATAAATATATATCAAAGGGCATGGGTGATGAAGAAGCTAAAGAAAAGGCTCACGTGAAAGTACTGTGGGCTATTAAACGCATCTTTTTTGACCGCTACTCCAGTTTCTTAAGGCACAACTTATTTCTTGAAGAAGACCAAACCAATCAGGAAATCATATCCGATGTCAACGAAAGAGTAGAGAAAGGTATGAATATCCGGAAAGCAATTTAAAGAGTCTTCGCCAGACATGGGACAAAATTCGATAGACTGTTCCAGTATCAACCTGAATAGAATGATGATGGTGACGAAGATATGGGACTGAAGCAAGCGATAACTGAGACCATGACATAGAGACAGTCGAATAACGTGTTACTGTATACGATCTACTTATAAATCATATATCCTTGTGATAAATGCAATTTGTTTTAATTATATTTCAAAATACACAACAGATTACAGTATTTCCGACACATGAGCTAAAGAATAATATAATGAAAAAGTAAAACCTTTTACATATGTATTTCGCAGACATAACACATTGGTTTGGACTAGTAAAATATTTGATATATTGAAATCACAATGCATCAACCATGGTGCTCGTTTTATTGTATTCTACCAGTGTATATCATATTTCTAACTACAATCCCTGGAAGGGAGTTCGTTTATCATAATAATAAGAATAATCCAAGCGCTTAACAGATATGTTATTACCCCGGTCATCGGATTCAATCTGTCACTCCCGCACACAAAGTGTGCACATTATCCACTCCCTGGGGGAATATTCCAGTAAGTTGCGGGTGAGATACACACAGTACTGTACAAGCTTCGATGACTTTCACATCCTACCAGTACCTATTTAGCATCTGGGTCGAGAGTGGTAAAGTGTGGATTAACGCCAGATCGTGGTACACGACTCTCTGTTTACAAGGCGAAAGTCAGAACCACTACACCACGGCCCCTCGATCCCCTGTGTAATGAAAAAAAATCTCACCCAAAATACATTGATGGAATGTTGAAATGACGGTATGACGAGATGAAGGCATGATGAGATGACGGACGATGGAATGAGAAAATGGTGGTATGACGGTATGACGGGAATGGTGATATGAATGGTTGACGAAAATGAACAAAATGAAGAAAATGATGATCGAGGAAAATGAAGAAACGGAAGAAATTATGGGATGACGGAATGATGGAATGACGTTATGGTCGATGTGTTGGTATGACGAAATGGCGGTATGACGGGAATGGTGGTATGACGGGAATGGTGGTATGACGGTATGAACAAAATAGAGAAAATTAACAAACTGGAGGAAATGAACAAAATGATCGAGGAAAATGAAGAAACGGGATAATGACGGGTTGGTGACATGGCGGTATGACGGAATAAACAATATAAAGAAATCGAACAATATAAAGAAAATGAACAAACTGGAGGAAATGAACAAAATGATCGAGGAAAATGAAAAAATGGGATAAATTATGGGATGACGGGTTGGTGACATGGCGGTATGACGGGAGTGGTGATATGACGGTATGACGGAATGACGGAATGAACAAAATAAAGAAAATGAACAAACTGGAGGAAATGAACAAAATGATCGAGGAAAATGAAGAAACGGGATAATGACGGGTTGGTGACATGGCGGTATGACGGGAGTGGTGATATGACGGTATGACGGAATGAACAAAATAAAGAAAATGAACAAACTGGAGGAAATGAAGAAAATGATAGAGGAAAATAAAGAAATGGGAGAATATGAAGAATATGCAGAATAGGAAGATATTGGAGGATATGAACAAAATGGAGAAATGAAAGAAATTGTAATTAAAGAAAGTTAAGATGAAAAATATGAAGAATATAAAATTTAGGGGGTGACAAAATAGGCATCAAAGAGCGGAAAGTAAAAATAGGGATAATTCTAAGAATTTTGAACAACGTAATACAACAAAAAATTGACGTTAAACGAGCATGATAATAAACGGTGATGATTAGTTGAAATATACCACCCACTTGGTTGATTGATCAGTGAGATATGATGGTAGTCACGTTCACATGTATGACAGTTCAAATAGGAATAAAGAGCTATTACGTAATATGCGTGCTGGTTCTTCGCAAGATGCATGACGCCATGGTTTACTCTCCATTTTAAATTCTATTGTTTCATACCGATGACAAAAGAAAGAATGATTCCATCGGTTCTATCGGTAAAAATTAGAACCTACCATGAATAGATCCAAATGTGATCGTGCTGAGAGGAACGGTCAACATGTGAGGGTGGACTTGACGGTCCCAGCATCGTGAAAAAATTTACCTCCATTTAAAAATTATATTGTTTCACACCCATAACAAAATTAGTGAACGTTATGTGGTCATCATTTGCCCATCCTCTCTCATCATTTACCCATACTCTTTCTTTCTCACCCTCTCTCTCTCTCTCTCTCTCCGTGTGTTTGACCCAACCTTGCTACGTCACTTGGACATGTCCAAGACATGTTTTTTAATATTTTACTTTCCTTCTTTTATTCAAGTTTAAGTCATTTTTATTGCTTGACGTCACCCTTGGGCATGTCCGACACTTGTCTATTGTTTCTTTACTTTCTTCTTGTTCTTGAGTATGGTCATGATTGGACATGTCCGACACTTGTCTATTGTTTCTTTACTTTCCTCTTGTTTTTGAGTATGCGCATGACGTCATCGATGTTGTGCAATCCACTATGACGTCACCATTTACTTCCTTCTTGTTTTTGAGTATGGACATGACGTCATCGATGTTGTGCAATCCACTATAACGTCATTTGTTTTTCAGGTTTCGTTACTCTATGACGTCACACCTTCGTGACGTCACTTGACCGCCCATCTTTTTTTATCCTATTGTTTTAATTTCTAATCCATATTCCCATAATTTATAATCCATAATTTATAATGCTATTGTTTTAATTTTAATCCATATTTCCATAATTTATAATCCATATTTCATATTTCCATAATTTATAATCCATATTTCATATTTCCATAATTTATAATCCATATTTCATATTTTCATATTTCATATTTATAATCGGATTATTTTTTTATAATCGGATTATAATTCATATTTCTATTGTTTAGAACAATATGGATTAGTTATGACGCTATAAATACCACCATACTACTCACGTTCACAATTTTTAAGGCGCAACTTTGAGGAGGGGGGGGGTTGGATGGATGGACGAATTACGACAATGCCCGAGCACCGTGGTACAGCGTCTGTTGCTGATAATCGAATCTGCAAACATAACTTTTTGGATGTCGATATTAGAAATGTTACGTGAGATCAGTTGATAAGGGACATACTCATAGGCGGCGGAAGCGGGAGGGATGGGGGGGACGTGTCCCCCCCCTTATTTGAGTTGGGGGGACGGTCCCCCCTTAATTTTTAGCTGATGACCTTTTTTTTTTTTTTTTTGGCTTGTCAATTTATTTTGGCTGTGTCCCCCCTAAATTTCTGTTTTGGCCTGTCAAAATATGTTAGTGGTCCCCCCCTAAAATTTTTGGCTTCTGCCGCCAATTGACAAACCCCAAGGCCATGCAGGCGCACACTACACGATTTGCTGCGACCCGAATTTTAAAGAAACTGTAATAACATTTTATATAAAATCCCAACCGATGACATAGCGATTACAGTTCAAAATAATGGTTAGACTACTGAAATCACAAATTCAGTCTAATTTCGACCTTCCTTGTTGAGAAATAGAAAGTAATTTCATTTTCAATTCGTAATGACGTCATCATCGGTAACACGGCTGCTTGAAGCTGATTTTGACTTTACTCTGACACAGGGCTTGTGCAATACTAAATCATGATTTATCATTCCTAACCGTATGCTAAAATTTAATTTGAAGAAAAATACTTTATGGAACTTTGCAAAATGCGATTTATAAAAAAAGCCCAAATGAAAAAGTAGATTAATGATAATGACAATCTGCATTAGTACTTTTAACTCTTAAAATGCAGTAATATTTATAATGCAGTAATAATTTCACAAAACAGATATACCCACATCCTGGCTGGTATGCAAATGAGGAAACTGATTAATTAATTAATTCATTTATTTATTCATTTTTCCAACAAATTTTATAATGCAATATATATATATATAGAGAGAGAGAGAGAGAGATTAAAGTTTCACGTATTGGTTTCTCTAATGGTAAAAAAATATGCTGAAGATAATGCTTTCAATGCTAATATAGTTTTTATTATTCTTTACTCGAATTTTAGACGGAACTCCGTCTTCTTCAGTAGTATATACAATGTGTCATTAAATATATATTATATGTATATATACAATGCAATACAATATACATGTATAAAACATAACATCAGACAATATAAATGACATAAATATTTAAAAACACCAAATATAAAGAATATACACCTGATACAGAAGATAATATTTCCAATTTGATAATAATAATATGCAAGATATATTGAAAAAAAGAGTGGCTCACTAAAAAGCAAAGCTTGTAAAGTGTGGACCACTCAAAAAGAAAAAAAAAAGGATAACCTATAACACTTTTCTATATGGGCCCAAAGCAAGCAGCAATACAAAAAAGATAAAGATATAAAAATAATTATAATAAATGAAATTAATATCAAAGGTGAACAGAGACTAAAAAATGAAAACACAACAAAGCAAAACAGCAGCAACAACAACAAAAGATAAGAAACACAAAACAATATAATAAAAATGAACAAACATTCGAAGAAGGGAGAAAGAGAAAGGCAAAGAGAGTGAGGGAGAGAGAGAATGAGAGAGGTGTAGTCAATCTAACACAATCACCGAGGATAACCTGTAAACAGGTAAACAACAAATAAATAAATTATAGAGGTAAAGGGATTAATGTGAGGATTTGTAAGACTGCAAAAAATGAATTTTCATTTTCAAAGTGCCTTGTACATCTTTACTTCAATACCAATGTGTGTGCGGACAAACAGAAGATCTGTTCAAAAAGGGTCTGAATTCAAGAACTAATCCAATGCAAAATAATGCACTGCTATTGAGTTTTGCACTAGCGCTAGTCTATATATCATACAAATCTGAACTCATAAATTCTGACATTTTCACCAATTTTTTCACTGTTCCTGCAGCCAGATTTTTGGAGCATACCCCATTCCCAATTCTTATACATAAACAAAGGTCTGGAGAAAAAATCATGCTTTTGTCCACCGTGTCCACAAGTAGGGCATTTTTTACGCTAACAGACCAGACTAGAAGGGGAAAGCTGGATATCAGGTTGAAGAGAATTCCACAATTTTGGGCCACTATATATAAATGTATTTTGGGCGAATATCGTTCTAAGCATAGGAAAATGAAGGTCATTGCGACGTCTAGTAGGGTAATTGTTTGAGGAGCTGTTTTTTAGAATGACATACTGTAAAAATTCGAATGTTAAATCAACATTTGAAAGGTTGGAGAAGTGACAACCTTTTCCAAATGTTACATCTAACTTTGTATTAAACTGAATCCGACATTTAAAATGTTGGGTAGAACCATTTAAAGTGGTAAATGCAACATTTAGAAAATGTTGTCACTCCTCCAACCTTTCAAATGTTTAGTTAACATTTCTTTTTAGAGTGCATCATCCACTCACTATTTCTGAAATTTGAAATATTCTAATTTTCTCCTCATTGTCAAGTGATACAACAATTTTAATTTCTCTCTGAACATGTAAAATCAGCATTGTTTAATACCAGATGGTTCAGTCAGTTGGTGCTTACTGTGAAAAAAATAAATATTGCATAATTCAGAAAATAAAAGACAAAACAAAAAGTGAGTGATGGACATCATAAACTGTCTGACTGAGTTGTGCATATCACTGTTTTGTGAAAAATAAGCGAAACTTAAAAATGTCAAAACTTGACCATTTTACCTCCGATTTTGATGAAATTTTAATGTTAATTTGATATTTCTCTATTTATTCAAGTCAGCATTTTCCTTGGGTGGACCTGATCTTTAAAATTAGTTGACTAGACTTCTTAAGGATTACAAAGATATAGGTTAAAAGATATATCAATGGGGTGCATGGGAACCCTATCTCCCTACCAGACTAATCGGACCTACCTTCTTTTCCTGTTCTAGATTTTTTTTTAAGAAGAGCGGAATCCGTAGAACGGGTGGGCTTATGTATGGATAAGAGGAATCAGCGATGGGCATGGATGGGATAGCGGATGGGGTTGTGTGCGTTCGGGGCCGGGAACGCTGGTGCTGTAGGGTCCTCCCGTTGGCGGTGCGGAAAGGATCAGTGGTGTTGTGGTGAACAGCTCACCACTGTGGGGGTAGGCTGTTCATGTGGGGCATCGCGGGTCTCGGTCGCGTGGCCGGTGGGGTTGGGGGATTACTTAGTATTGCAAATATCTGCTTTCGGCGTATGGCTCTCCCGTGCCTGTCCCGTCTTTCTCAGACTCTCGCTCGCCTGTTCCCGATTTCTTTTGTTTTTATGGGGTCAGCTGGTTTCTCGGGCATCGCTCTCCTTTGATTCCAAATGTTTAAGGTGTAATTTTATAATTGAATATGATGTTGTTTCTTTTGTTTTTTTTATCTCTGTATGCGCATTTTTATGCGAATAAAGAAGACTTTGAATTGAATTGAATAAATTGATAAGTCGTCATCCCATTTTGCATATACTGTCATTGAATATGGGGAGATGAGATTATCTACTGGTTCGTCGCATATTCATAAATACATGCATTGAACTGCTGCAACGGAATAGTGCTTAAAATCTAAAATGCAATATGCCTCATCCGATTCTTTTCACTTTGTCAGTCTTTTATGTCGCTTAATTTATTTCGGAAATCACGATAATTAGGCTATAGTTTTCAATCTAGAATACCCTGTATAGTTGACATGACGATAGTGATTCTATGTTGATTGGATGATGACAATCACGTCGTTAATAATGATGATGAGGAGGATGATGAAAAATGATGAAGACGGTGGTATGACGACTATGATAATGATGCTGGAGATTATTATGATTATGATGATAATGAGGATAACATTTTTATGATAATGACGATGATGATGAATGTAATGGTGATGGGATGAAAATGATAGTGACGATGATCATCATAGTGAAAATAATGATGATAGTAATATTATCATGAAAATAATAATAATATTCAGCATTTAATACCTGCAGCGCTTAATACAACAGTTTCTAAGCGCTGCATATCATTACCCAAGCTTTAGCACGGCTACCCGTTCGGGTGCATCGATCAGTCAAGGAATTCCTTCCTACCGGGTAACCCATTACTACACCCGGGTTGAGAGGGGCAAATGTAGATAAAAGCCTTGCCAAAGGACGCGAGTGGTGTGGTGGGATTTGAACCCCTGAGATTGTTCTTCAAAGTCAGCAGTCTTATCAACTGAGCCACAACACCTCTCATCAGTAGCGTACCGTGGGGGCAACCGCTAACATTTTGTGTCACTTAGTTTGATCGCTCAGTTGCCAGCTCTCCTGACCTGATAGAGGAATTTTAAGGATAGAGCCATTAAACGGATATGTATCTCAGTGATCAAATAATGCGAGCACCAAGCGTGAGCTGAAAAGTTTTTATATTCAGATCAGTAAAAAGGACTTCTTAAGGAATGATTTAAGGGAATCATGAAAAACAGACATATCTCACTAATCCACGAATGCGGACGTATAGACGGACAGGAAATGTTTTAAAATGGGGCAATCACTTCAAGGAGTTGTGAAAAAGAAGCATTATGTGAATATATAAAACAATAACAACTCGAAATGCGAAAACTGACTTAAAAACGGGAGGTATTAGTACAACAGGATTATTTCGTCGGCGTTCATCCGAACCGTCGTATCAGTCAATTTTGGTAAAAAAAAAAAAAAAAAATCGATTTTGAGATTTTTGCAGTAAATGAATGTACAAGTCCTATTCAATTCATAAATGAATTTCTAGGCACCAATTTATTTTAGTTTCTGCGATATGAGGGGATTTTCACGGCGATGCCATATGGTTTTTAATAAAATGGCCCAAATCCTAATGCAAATGTGTACTGTAGCAGAGCGATGCGACGTTTTGACTGACCGCGATTTTAATGGGTGCGGTCAGCCAAACTGTCGTTTCGGCCATCTGCACTGCATAGACTTTGCACGTGAAAAGAGATACGACGTTTTGACTGACCGCCCGCATTTAAATCGCGGTCAGGTTTATTGTTTTTCCTATGGCGTTTTTGTACAGGGGAAATCTAAACTGCTCAAACCGAAATTACAAGCACGGAGCTCTTTTGCGAAATTTTCTATAATCCTTGGTTTTGTGTAAGAATAAGGATACCACTGTCGAGCAATTGTCTTGATCTTTCCAAACATGTATTTTTCTAGCAATGCATATTATGTTGTAAGGCCGGAGAAATAAGTGTAAGAATTATAGTAAACTTTGAAGTAGATTTTCTTTGAAATGGGTTTTCAACCGTCGTATGTGGATACGACGGTTCGGCCTTGAGCAAATTATGTTTCATAAAGCTATCCAAAATGTTTCTCATGTAGTGATAATAAAATATAATATAACATTATAATGAAAAATTATTTTTCTTCCCCATGTCCCCCATGCCCCCGTAGTTACGCCACTGCCTCTCATGATAATGATGGGAAGGGCGGATCCTGCTTTTACCAAATGGAGGGAAATGTCCGGGGGGTACCCAACAAATGCTAAGTAACACTTAACCCTCAAATACTTAACATTTTAAACACTGTTAAAGGGATGTTAATATTGAAAAGGACGTATAGCGCAATCATTACTCCAGTTCCGGTTAATTCAAAAATTAACACGCTGCTTTTTTTTTGGGGGGGGAGGAATAATAATGAAAAATGTTTCCATGTTATTTTCTTTGAATCAAGATTTCAATTTAACACTCATAATTATTATATGGATGTTGTCCAAAAAACCTTTGCCATTTATTACCTTCCCTAATTATGACGTTAGAGGAGAAAACTAATTATTAGAATTGTTTAATTTCATTCTACGAATGTGCAAGTGGCAACAACAGTGTGTAAAGGGTTAAATGAATAACCGAAGTAAGGACCGCATGATCTTATTCATGTGGATTATCGCATGTAGTTGTTGGGGGTGGGGATGCTTGCGGATGAATGGGTGTGCGCGGTTGGTGAACATTAATTTGTGTATGTTTGTATGCATGCGTGTAGGGGGTGATTGAACAGGGCACGAATCCGTATCATTCATGAAAGTGCTTGAGGTAGCATTATCCTCAATGCATCAGTGATTTCAGTTAATTTATCAGTGTTATGCCCTTTTTATGATGACGGCGAGGAGGGGGGGGGGGTCATCACGGTTTTACTTGGGATATGTAAGGCCCCACATTCTCTACTACTGTAATAGACATAGATTTTGGAACTGACTCGACAATAAAATAAAAAAACAGTCCTTCCCAACATTCCTTTAAAAGAAAACCGAAAATCTTCTTTCTTAAGTCCTATCGAGGTCTGCATTACTAAATCCCGCTCCTTATAATCTTCTCTCAGGTATCTAGTTATTATTTTTTTTTGTTTTTGTCATTTTGTTTCATTTTCTCCTTTCGGTCGCAATTTGTCCCTCTTCTAATTATGTTTATCTCTACTTTTTCGTTTTTTCGTTTTATTTAACTCTTATTAAGTTTTTCTTGTTTTGTGTGCTATCTTGTCCTTTTTAATCTATAATGAAACATTTGGAAGCATGTTTGTCAATTTGAGGATTCCCACGGAAAATACAAACAGACTTTTTAAATGTCCATATTTTGTCTATTTCATAACCGATTTTGATGAAATTTGATTTAAATTGTTCCTCTTGTTTTATTCTGTTCAATGGATTGCTTATCATCTAGGGTTTTGGTTTCCGTCTAGACTCCATTTTCACTCCTTGTCAGTAGTTCTAATTCGGACTTCTTATATATATAACGCATTTGACTGTTGGCATTGCAAGCGTATATTCATTCAATTGCGTCTAGAACTATGTCCACATTGATAAGGATCACCAAACAAAATTTTATTATAATCATGAAACAAGCGATATTATAAACATAATGAATGTTCATACTGTATTTCGTGGAACATGACAGTATAGCAATCACTCAGCTTCCCTACTGCGTCAGACTGTCAGAGCCGTTATTTATATTCGGGTCGTAGAACCCACTAAATTTATAGAAATAAAGCGATTACGATTGTGTTCATATTCTCGAATCAGCAACTGTAGGTTTACTCTGTGTGTGTATGTTTGTGTTTACAAAAAATTCCATTGCCCAACCAACCTACAAAGAATAAATGAATGAATAAAAAAGGAAATTAAAATAAAAAATATAAAAAATACATGAAATAATTACAGTAATAAATAAATATATAATACATATTGAGAAAAATGACATACAGTCAGTTCCTTAAAAATCTGGTTATTGCAAATAAAGATAACAAATATTTGAAAAAAAACAGTTGTTAATGGCTTTCAACATTCATTTTGGCGGCTCATCAACTTTCATCTGACCTGCCCACGAGGTAATACATGCTAAATCGATGATATTTATGGCAAAAAAGAATGTAAGAGTTGGAAATAATAAGAAAAGAAAATACATATCTAGGACATTGATTTTAGTGTGTTTTTTTTTATTAAATCTATAAAGAATATGCTTACAAAAAGTAGCATTACAGGACTTGTGCTGAATAATTTAGAGCAAAACATATTATTTCCTGAATACTTAGGCATAATAAATTCATATAAAATAAAGCATATGCATTGTACTAATAATTGTGCAATGTACCAACGGGTCGTGTGGTCTAGTAGTTAGAGCATTGGACTCATATTCGTAAGGTTGTGAGTTCGAATCCCAGCTCTGCCATTGTCCCACTTTGATAAAAAGGCCCAAGAGTGATATCTGTCGTCTATTATGTCAGCCACTATGACTGATTAACCTAGACGTAAAATGTTTCCAAGGTAATTGTTTTTTTACCAACTTGGCGTTTACCAGCAAAAAATGCTGTCCTGCCGAGTTCCTACGCGAGTTACCACAAACAGAAACAGATGCAACCCCGTTGATTGCGTTAGTTTCTACCTGGGTGCTAAATTGCGCGGTCTGCAGCCGAGATGTAAAGGGGGCCATAATATCCAAATCACCTCCCACCCCCTTTCCATCATGTTCCATGACAAGAATCAAAATGCCCTGTGAAATTTAGGGTTGAATTTGCGGTTAAGCTTAATATAGCCTAGTTCGAAGCCCTCTCTCGCCACAAAGCGTCTCTAAATGTAATCGGTGATTAAATGACGTCATCAAAGGAAAAAAAGAGAC
This sequence comes from Lytechinus variegatus, assembly GCF_018143015.1. NCBI lineage: Eukaryota > Metazoa > Echinodermata > Echinoidea > Temnopleuroida > Toxopneustidae > Lytechinus > Lytechinus variegatus. The sequence continues at coordinate 216,216 of NC_054748.1, read as the reverse complement.
GTGCACGTGTTGATACCAATAATGAATGGAGCATTCTAATTCATTTCATTAGTTTCAAATAAAACGGGAACGAAGTAATAAAATGCCTGAGCAAACGGTCGTGCTGGAATCGAACTCCAGACTTTTAATGGTGTAGTTGCACCATAGACCATTCTTTTTTTCTTCAAATATTCGAATAAATGTTTACACTAAAATGAAAAGATTACTGAGGGTGTATTCTGTCTCGTTGATTATCAAACTTTAAATTTCCATACAATGCTTGACTTTGATAAGTGTTTGTGTCTTTTTTTAATGAATAAACACTTATGTTTTTATAATGAATAATAACTTTTGTAGCGATGTTGGATCAGTGATAAATGTCAATTTTCGTTGAGCTTTATCAATACTGGTACTTAAAGAGAAATTCCAGTAGTTGCAGTAAACACTGATTTCATGAGAAAGTCTGTAAAACAAGGCTTAATTGTCAGTATATCATCGAGGATCAAGATCTGGTACAGTTACATTAACTGAACTTTGTGAAATCTTGAAATCTACGCTGAAAAATGTTCACACCGAAGATCCCCAACACAGATAAGCGCACGTGGGACAATGTATAATTATTGCTTAGGGCGTCGGGCCCGACGCCCTACCCGATTCCTGTGCTTATTTGCTGATTTCTCAGCAATTACACAATTTCTTCCAGAATTCTTTGGCACATGCGTTTTATTTATACAAACAGACACTTTGGTGGTCATTTCATTGGATTCTGTACGAACTCATTTTGATATCGTTACCAAAACTAGCATTTACCTTTAAAACGGGTTTATTTGTTCACTATAACGTGCTTCTTGATATTGTAAAAATGACACTGATAAGATCAGCACCTCCAAAGCATCTATTTTTTCCACTCTCATGATATGTGTCAACATTTTCAAAGTGGCATTTGTGCCCCCACATAGATTACACGATATCATACACGCTATATTTTAATGTCTCGATTAGTATGGAGTTATCACACTTTGATATGATCCCAACTACCTATGATCGCGATATTTCTTCTTCTTTTTATAATGTTGAAGAATGCAGAGAAGACGTAGTGGAAGAACAAGAAGGAAAGCAGCATGAAGATGAAGCATCATGCAATGAAGAGAAAGGAAAAGGAGCAGGACTAAGAGAAAAATGAAATAGCCGAACGAGATTGAAAAAAAACTTTATTTTTCCCCACGCTTTGAAAAAAAAAATATTTGAATTGATATTCCACATACAGTATTTTATAGACATTGAAAAAAAATATTGCTCACCTCTTCATGCAAAGATTAAAAAAAGGTAAAATCATTCCCCCTTTAAAAAAGAACGAACAAAGAAAAAAAGAGGAGGATGAAAAAATAAAATAAGGGCAGGGGAAGACTTGGAAAATATTTAATATTTCATGTCACTCTTATTAGGTTTTAGCTCATGATCGCATTGCCTGTTCGATGAGATAGATATCAGGCTGATAGGTATTACAAAATATTAAGTTTTGAAGTCAATACACAAAACTCTATTCGGCTTGGACATCGGGCTTCATTTTTTGTTTGATTTACCAATTGATTTTTTTTTCCAGTACTTTGTGCTCTTTTGTTATCAAAAGATTTTCACAATATTCTTTTCAGGTGGTTGATTTAGAAAAATGATGGCCTAAATTAAAGCTAGCGATGTGTGCTTGCATTTTGATTGGTGAATTTATGTATACCTACATGTTAATTATATCAATCTAATTAAAATATCCCATTTATTACGGTTTATTAAAAATTTTGCTCGCGATTTTCACTCGCCATATTTGTTAAAAATATATCTACCCATAAATCTTATTCATGATTACAAAATTGCTTCCAGGCCTCAACGTTAACAAATTTTAATTCTAAAGCAAGCGGTTAATGACAAAATCTATCAACCATCTGACCATCTTAGACATGACTTGACCTCGAACTAAAAATGGAGTGATTAAAATAAATGAATCATTCTCACTGAAATCCCCTTACATGAGCTCCAATACATAACAACCTTATTAGGGAGAGCACTTCTTCAAGGTTCAATAGTCTCGGAAGAAGTTTTTTTTTTCTTAATATGGCGTTTAGTGGTCATGTTGGATTATTTTGACCTGGAGATGATCCTATATTGCAAAATTATGAACAGAAATTGAATAAACATAACAAATAACTCACGAAAAGAGGGATTGGTCATGATTTTGGGACAAAAACTTGAGAATTAATAAAAGAAATCAGTATTCTTACTGAAATCCCTTTACATTAGTTCTAACACGTATAAGCCTCGGAAAGTAATTTTTCAAGATGGCGGTTGGCGGCCATCTTGGATTTGATCTGAAGATTATCCTTTGTGCAAAGTAACTACATGAATTGAATCAACATACCTAATGACTCATAAATAGAGTTATTATTCATGATTCTGGGGCAAAGGGATCAACAGTTGATATTTCAAGATGGCGTCATATGGCGGCCATCTTGGATTTGACCTGAAGATGACATTATATTGCAAAATAGAAAGCAGAAATGGATTCTGCACACCCCAAAACCCCTAAATAGAGGTATTACTCGTCATTCTGGGGCAAGGGGAACAAAAGTCAATTTTTCAAGATTGCATATGGCGGCCATCTTGGATTTGACCTAAAGATGACCTTATATTGCAAAAATGATTACAGAAATCGGTTCTACACATCTCTAAACCCCTAAAACGAGTCATTACTCATCATTTTGTGGACAGGGGTTCAAAAGTTAGGTTTTCAAGATGGTATCTGGCGGCCATTTTGGATTTATGCAAATTAGCAAAATTGCCCAAACGGCAACTTTGGGCAACCAAGCTGAATTTGTTCTAGGACCCCATAGGAACACGAATCAAGAAAAAAACTTCATCGGAAAGAACATTTCTAGGTTTGGAAAATGTCAAATCGACTAAATCGCACGCGATATCAAACCATTGGTCTATGTTCTTTTCTTGAATTTGGTTATATCAACCCTTCCCTCTCCTTCGGCAGAAATTTACTCAAAGAGGTTAACCGAAACGATATCCTTTGCATGTCATATGTATATTTCGCTTACCGTTCGTTGATATCATTTGGCAATAGTTACTGATCGCATGATTTGACGGATTTTTCTTTTTTTAATTCTTTGAATTCGCGTGCATTTCGTGCATTTTCCCATTCGTCACCCTTCGTCCGCCTACATTCGGTCAGGTGTGAGAGGGCTTTAACGAAGGACACAAACGAATGAGCTTGGTCAGCGAAATGTTAGGCTTTCTAGTCAAAGTAGTACAAGGTGCTATATAGATTTGGTACTTGTCTTTGATCTGGTTCTGCTAAAGAAACATCAGGACCACCATGTTCAGTCAGCAGGCCACAACCTAGCTATAGTCCTTTTTTTCAATTGTCCAATAGAATTTGCACCGGATGTTATAGTTCATCCTCAGGATATACAGTGCGTCCCAGAAAAAACGAAACCGAGATTTAGCGATGATTTATCATAACTTAATCATAAATAAAATAGACAAATGACCTATCAATGTAAAGCTTAGAATCTCCTCTTTCATCTGGTATTACTTAGATTATTCCTCATTCACGCATGAGTGAGTAAAAACAATTCGAAGAGAGGATGCCAAAAACTCACTTGGCGGGGGGTATCTGAATTTCAAAAAGAAAATCACATGACTAAAAAGTTCAATATCTGCTCTTTTCTTTGATACCTCAATCACAGAAAATGGTCGAGAATTAAAAAAGTTATGATCCCTCAAACTAATGCTTAAAACCTCTTCATTTTCTGAAGTTTTTGAAATTCAAGCCTTATTTCAAATAACCAGAACTTTGTTATTTCTTGACCATTTTCTGTAATTGAGGTATCAAATTAAAGAGCAGATATTGAACTTTTTAAAAATGTGGTTTTCTTTTTAAAACACAGATACGGCCCGCCAAGTGACTTTTTGGTATCCCCTTTTCAAATTGTTTTTGCTCACTCATGCGTGAATGAGAAATAATCTAAGTAATACTAGATGAAAGAGGAGATTCTAAGCTTCACATTGATAGGTCATTTGTCTATTTTATTTATGATTAAGTCATGATAAATCATCACTAAATCTCGGTTTCGTTTTTTTCTGGGACGCACTGTACAAAGATCCACAAAATTGTTTATTTATACCTAGTCCTGGTACGACAACAGATATATCAGCTTCACAAAATCTTGTGAAATCAGTATAGGCAGCAATTTAGTCCTGTTATATCCCCAATTTAATGTAGAATGTGCATCTGATCTTACTTCTCAGAATGAACATGTATCTTGGTCTGCTATGCGTTTTGGACCTGAACCTGACTCCTAGTCTTTACCTCAAAATGAACTTTGTAGAAAAAATGATGTGGAACAGAAAAGAATCGTACAGTTACACTTCCATCAGTGTGCAGTAAATACATATATCTAGTGTTTCTACACATTAGATTATAGATAAAGAATCCCCATCCTGTTAGACTATCTATGGGTGTGTAAGAAATAGTCAGGTCAATAGCTTTAATTTTTCCCACAGAACATTGTGTTGAAAACTGCATCTTCATGCAAAAATATGCTAATTTATGTAAATTAGCAGTAATTTATGCATGAAGCCATTTGCCAATGGGAATTAATAAAAGTTAATAAAAAGATACCAAACTTTAGGAGAGTCTCTATCAGGTCAATAGCTTTAATGTTTCCCACAAAGCATGGTGTTAAAAATTTCAACATTATGCAAAAATATGCTAATTTATGTAAATTAGCAGTATTTTATGCATGAAGCCATATGCCAATAGGATTTAAGTAATAAAAGTAAATAAACAGATACCAAACTTTAAGAAAGTCTCTTTTAGGTCAATAGTTTTATATTTCCTTATAAAACATGATATTGAAAATCATGTCTTTATGCAAAAATATCTTAATTTATGTAAATTAGCTGTTAATGGGCTTATGTCGAAAGGGTGGGTGCTGTCGCGTTAGGGTGCGTCAACGCGAACGCGAAGATTCGTCCAAAGGCCCCCCGGTTTGGCCGAAAGGGTGCGTTGGGAGCGCCACGTCGCGTCGCATTCACTGGAACGCGCCCTTTCGTCCAAAGCCCCCCCCCCCCCGGTTTGGACGAAAGGGTGTGTTTAATAATAATTAATAAATAAATACAAATATTTATAAGAAAGCTGAATATAAGGTATTTTGTCAAACATTGCCAATTTGCACGTAAAATAGTGGATTTTCAATCATTTAAAGCATTGACAATTTGAGGAAAAGAAAGAAAAGTTCAACTTATAATAATAATGATAATAATAATAATGATAATAAAATCAGATACCCACCCTTGCAATAAGCCACTTGGCGCCAATTTTTCACTCCAAATTCATTTCCATAAATTCACTCTTTGAGGTGAAAATTATCATTATTATCATTATTATAAGTATTATTATTATTGTTATTTTTATTATTATAAGTATTATTATTATTATTATTATTATTATACAAACAACACGCACATATTATTATTATTATTATACACACAACACGCACACATACACAACAGATACATCTCACAAAATATAATGAGGCAGGGTCTTAAGTGTAAAATATAGCAAGGTAGGGTCTGAAGAGTTAAACGTTGTGAATGCTGACCCGACATCAATTTTGGCCTTGCCCTTCCAGGACACATCTGCCGTAAGTTTTATAATTTGGGGGACACCAAATATCTCCAGGTATACGAATGTTTTCCTTTGTAATAAATACACACCTGTAAAGTATAAAATTGAAGGTAAGTTACTTTTTTTGTTTGAAAGAGCCTTGAAATCAGTCATATTTTTTACATGTATCAATATATTACACCATAAAATATTTCCACCGAAAAATCCTCATGCAGCATGCCGTCATTGTTTTTTTTGTGCCATATGATGATTTATGTTCCTATGCAAATTTCACATATCACTCGTCTTTTTTGTTTGTTCAGCTTTCTTATAAATATTTGTATTTATTTATTCATTATTATTAAACACACCCTTTCGTCCAAACCGGGGGGGGGGGGGTTTGGACGAAAGGGCGCGTTCCAGTGAACGCGACGCGACGTGGCGCTCCCAACGCACCCTTTCGGCCAAACCGGGGGGCCTTTGGACGAATCTTCGCGTTCGCGTTGACGCACCCTAACGCGACAGCACCCACCCTTTCGAAATAAGCCCTGTTAATGTATGCATGAATAGTAAAAATTAGTAAAAAGGAATAAAAAGAAACCAAACTAAACGAAAATCTCTATCAGATCGATAGATTTAATTTTCCCTATCAAACGTGCTATTGAAAATCCCGTCTTCATGCAAAATATGCTAATTTATGTATATCAGCAAGTATTTTATATGTATAAACTAGTCCCATTTCAGTGGGTATTAACAGTGGAAAAAGGGGCCTGACTTTTGAAGTACCTCTATCACTCAGTTCAAAAGATTTTATTGTACCAGCAAAACATGCTATTGAAAATCCCGTTTCCATGAAAGTGTGTGATATTATGTAAATTAACAATAATTTATGTATGAAACTGTATTCCATTGACTAATCATATATTACAAAGAGCATAAAGCCGTTATTCTCCCAGAGCAAAGTCGGATCAATTCTGCCCAAAATTGCCTCGATTCGGCACTTATTCATCTCGGATTCGGGGAGCTCCCGGAATCGATTCGGAAGGATCCGGAACTATTCTGTTCTCCCTCCCCAACGGAAAAATTCGTGGAGAGATTCTGCTTGTCTTGAAAATTTTAAAACCAGCCGAATATCCTCCAAATACTCCAGAATGTGGCCAAGACACAAGACTCAAATCGGATGGAATTCGGTTGAATTAATTTGGGGGAGGCATTTGGACAATTATTTTGGGAAGTCGATAGCTCTGATTCGGGACCTATTCCAGACAGATTCGACTCTGATTCGGCCTAAAATTGATTGGGAGAATTTGGTCTTGGTGTTACCTTAGTTTTAGAGATAGAGATCAATTCATAAGCCAATAAAGAAAAATCACTGATATTATTCAGGTCACCTTCAATCAAGGGACGACAGAAAAAGAAGAAGGATCAGGTCTCTTTGCTCAAATCTTATGTGTCCCTGTTCTAAAAAAATGTACATAGTTGTCAGAGGGGCAGACATGGACAGCTTTTTCTGCCATGAGAACCATCCATATACCCTCCTCTTTCTGACAGGGGAAAACTCTACTTGGGAAAGAAATCTGACCTTTTGAATTGCTTTGAAAAGAAAGATGAAATAATGTTTATCTTTTCCATACATTATGAAAGATTTCTGCCTAAATGAGACAGAAAATCGTGTACAACTCTTGAACGCACACACAGGTCACGGAGTGACCCTGAGTGCAAACAGCTGACTGTGTTACAACGTAGGGGTGATACATTTTCGCAATAGGTGTGATCAAACTCACTGGAGGGACTTTAATTCACTTATAACAAAGAAATGTGTACTACAGTACTCCTGTTGAATGCTCTGATGAAAATTATATGAGTTTCACATTCATTTGAACGGGAGGACAAGATTATTGTATCTATCGAGTGCATTATCCATAAATCATACTACCATTGCGACCCCTGCCCGGCCGATGGTTCAGGCATGACGATCCTGAGTGACGTCACCGATAGAGACCTCAAATGCCAGGACAGCCTATTCGACAACTAACTTCATCTAGTAAAAAACACGTATTGAAGATATCCAATGGGAAAATGGCTTTCATTTTCATGAAATATACATTCCGTTCCTCAATAAATCTTTAACCCCGTCGTTAACTGCCCATTCATTCTCGAGCAATGGGGAATGAATACAGAGTGTCTCAAAGTTTGTGTGAAAAAAGGTGCATTTTCCATAGAACTTCTGCCAAACAGCAATGCGTAAGGGAAAGATTAGCCCCAAAACACGAATAGATGAGTTAATCAAATGGAATAAATCATGAAAATCAGTGAAATATAGTTTCTCCTGTACTCATTACTGAATACCCCGACTTGATACGATTAATTTTTCCCCCTCTCCATCAACTTTTAAGAAAAAGGGTGCATATTTTCATAAAAATATCATGTGTTATATCGACGGACGCCCGTGCGTACGAGCAGGAGGAAGCCAAATGTCTCGTATTTTTCATAATGGATTTCGTTTTTTTTTAATTGTGAAAGGGGTATGCACAGGATTTATAATTTGCATAAATTTGCATTTTGAACATGATGCTCTCCTCTGGTCGCATGGAAAGTCACCATAATAAATGAATTGTGTAACAGTGTCTCATATGCATAGTGTTGTGCTTGTCCCTCGGTTAAAATCCTCAAAATAGGACAGTTGATGAGTTTTACACATATTTGCATAAATTTTTGCATGAATTTGCATTAATTAACATTAAAAGTTGATTCTTATTCAGGAACTGTACAGAAATAGATCTAGATTTGATGCCCCGTCAAAATAAATCCCAAATACCCCCCCCCCCAAAAAAAAAGGCTTCTATAGAAAAGTTTAGGTCTGTACTATACATATACAGTAATTCACGGTGAATAGTGTGATTTTGCATAATTTTGCATAAATTAGTCATATGAAAAAGGATTCCAGCCACTGATATCGAGGCTTCCTATCGACAATTAATGCTTTTGGTACCAGTGACACATGTGGAAAAAAATTGTGTCTTTGAAAATTCTATTCGTCGATATATGAAAATACATGTGTTTTTACATGTGATTTGCATATAATTTGCATAAATTAACCTAAAAAAATGATTCATACTCACCAATTTTATAAAAATCGACCTGCAGTTAAATGTTTAGCTACAGAAGACCCAAATACACAAAAATTGGGCATTTGAAAATTATTTTTAGTTAGATATGGTTAATTATGAGTTTTTTGCATAAAATTTGCATAAATTAGCATTTTAAAATAGGGTGCCCTTCACCGACTTCGGGGCACGCTATCTAGAATTAATGCTTTTGATACCAGGGACCCACATGCAAAAAATGGCGCTTTTTAAAATCCTGTCCCCAAAATTTTGCTAAGGCCCCTGACTAAAATATGCATTCTTTGGACGGCCTATAAAAAATGATTTATATTTTCACTGATTTTCAGTGATAATAATTCATCTTAGTAAAAATATAAATCCAGCGCACAGTTTTTTTCATGTTCTAAGCAAAGATAAGACACTATAGAATGTTTCCATACAATATTTTTTTCCATTCATGACGAAAATTTTGCGTTTAAGAGCAGTATACCCCAAGTTTCCATTATCAAATCTCTTCTCAAAACCCTATTGCCCTCAAGCATGAAATTTAAGTATAGAAACACCTGTTTCTTGACCTCGGTCCGAAGATAATACACCCCAGCATCAACGGTCACAGCAGGGGGCCACACACGATGGATTGCATTCTGTTGAGTGCATGGAGTTCCATGTATACACGCGTTGATAGAAACTTTTTTCTTCCTTTCTTTCTTTCTTTCTTTCTTTTTCTTTCTTTCTTTCTTTCTTTCTCTCTCTCTTCCTTCCTTCCTTCCTTTCGTTAAGACTGTATCGTTGCGCGAGTGAACGGCATGCATCCCATATTTTCTTGCTGTACGGACAGAAACTAGATGGGATGCATCGCGGTCCTTGCATACTAAGCATACCGTAATTTTTATTCCGCATACTTTCCTTATTTCGAGGTCGATTTTCTTCGTTCGAAATTGAAAATGGACTAGTATTGGATGTCTGAATGTAATATGCCTTTGAAAACGTGATTAATATCGAATACAATAATTTCATTCCGAAGATCCTTTACAGGCAGACAAGTCTTAATAGCACAGCTGTTGTTTATCATTTCGTCCTTGGCTCAACGCTCGTTTAGCTGGCCCGTAGTGGTGAAATCGAGACAAGGGGATTACCTGGCCAAGATGGGTTTATCGGGGTTGGAAAAGTTGTTTGAGATTTGCAAACGCAAAACGGGGTATGCGACCGCAGTTTGCAGTCCGAAGTAAGGTCGAGAATCAAACGGGAAATTTCCGTAATGAAATTGATCACTAGTTCCCCATTTCATTCAATATTATCGGAAAATGACTCTTTACGGCTACCGCATGTGTAAATGACACGTTTTTAGAAATTTCACTGTTTTAACAAAACGGATTGCTTGATTTATTTTTAATTCACGGTACTCTGATAAATAATTGGTTTAAGTGATCGAATTTTTAAAGATAAAATGATCATTTTCTTCAGAGGTAATTTTGGAAGAAACCATTTGACAATGGGGGTTTAGCATTTGTTTTTCATGAGCATTTCTTTTACACATTGCTGCTGATTGCTGCGCTGTAAATACCATGACGGTCTTTCTTATTGTGTTTGCTGTTCGCTAATATGTTTAATTCTTTCTGAAATTTCTCTAAAACTAGTTTTTTAAGATTTGAAACTTATTGTAGAATTAGAAACATGTAGTTTCTTCTCAAATGCTAACAGACAATCAGGAAACAGAATAACGATGTCATCAATATTTGAAAATACATTTATTGAATTCTACGGGTGAAATTAACCCTATCTACCAAGTGTAATCGTACAAATGTGTGAATAATGGGTTTTGGCGCACTTTGGGTTCATTCTGGCCCACTGTGCAGCGGTTCAAAGAATGCTTATAATACTCACCCTTCACTTTTATCTTTACACGTCGTGCCATGCTGCATGAAGCTTTTCTCCTGTCTTTATCAAATGATAAAATAACTGCATATAATTCATCAATATTATTCTTACAAATTTTAAGAGTAATTATTTCTAAAAAAATAAATTTGGATCGAAGAAATACATGAAATACTTCGATGATGATGATCGGAATCAATGTCCTAATAGATGGTAAAGAAATGTTGCGCTGGAGCATAAAAAATATGTTTCAAAAGGGTATATATGTTTCATTTTTGTTTTAATTTAACAATGCAGTAACATTAACTGTTCAATTACTAATAAGTCTACAAACTATATTTATGGTACATGTAAATACACCCATTAAACTCCTGAACTTATTTCAAGAAAGATAAAACTGCAATGTAAATAAAATGCCCTGGACAAGTTCTGTGGCGAGAAACTAACCCCGAAATTTCACGGCGCAGTCGGGCAACGTAGTCTGCTCTTGTTCCAATATCTAAAGAAAAAAAAATAAGTTCATAATAATTAAAAGATTACTGAAGGTCTACTCTGTCTCGTTGACCATGGAATTTCATATGTCAATGGATTGTAAATGCATGTGCATTTCTTAATAAATAACCACTTTTCTGTTTGAATGAATAATTTGACGGGCGATATTGGATAAATTATAATTTATAATGAGATTATCACTATTGGTACTTCAAACATATTTATTTGTTCAATAAAACGTGAATCTTAATATCCATAATAAAGCATGGCATTACTAAGAATAGTATCTCCAGATAATTTATTTTTCCCACTCTCGTGATATGTGTGAACAGTTTCAAAGTGGCAAATGGGCACACGTAGATAACGCGATATCATACACGCTATGTTTTTGATGTCACGACTAGTATTGGGTTATCAAACTTTCGTATGTTCCAAACTACCAGTAATCGCGATATTGCTTCTTCTTTTTTTTTGGGGGGGGTGCAAGAAGAAGAAGACGGAGAAGATGTAGAGGGCGAACAAGAAGAAGAATTAGGAATGGGAAGAATGATGAGATGAAAAAAAAGAGAGCACAACTGCGAAAAATGTTAATTAGTGGAACGAGGTTAAATAAATTCTTTAATTCTCCCCGCACAGATTTATTCAGTTCGCATTCCACATACAGTATTCAAAATGTAAATCAAAAACGTGTTGCTGAGACCTTTTTCTGCGAATTCAAAAGGGCAAAGCATTTTCCCTCGAAACATAGTTAAATAAATATGAAAAACTGAAATAAAATGAAATTAATTTAAAACATATGAAATAGTAAATAAAAAAATGCATAAATAAATGAATAATTTACTCAATATTAAAAGTGATTTTGATAAACAATAGAAAACAAGATATCAATATTTATCAAAGACATCATACTTATATTTTGATTTCTTCACGTCGTGCATAAGCTGCATTAAGCATTTTTTCTATTTTTTTCCTTGAATTTATAATTTTGGGGTATGGTGTTTTGGCCCGTATTCAATAAGCTTTAAAATAATTAATTTCGAAAGAATTAAACTTTGATCAAAGACAAATATAAAATTATTCCATGATGGTTATCGGAATTTTGAACATTCTACTGATGGGTAAAGAAATGTTGCACTTGACTTTTAAAAAATAATTTTTGCCCTAAAAAGTATTTTAGATCATATAAAAAAGAAACGAAACAGCTACAAGCTAATGAAGGTGAAAGGAATGTATGGAGTGTATGATATCGCATAATCTAAATGGTGTACAAACACAACTTTGGTACTGTAAATATAGATATGAAGAGCAAGCTGGTTCTTGGGTTCCAAAGTTAAATGCCGTGTGCTGATAAAACTTAGCTGTTCAAATAGGAATATATAGCAATGATTGTTTATAATAAAGCATATATGTTTTTCTTCGAAATATAACAATGCAGTAACTTTATTTGTTCAATAACTTATCAGAGATCTGCAATCTTCAAAGATATGGTACATACACCTCTTAAGCAACCTGAACTTGTGAACTTTAAAACAATTTTTGTTTCTTTTTTTTTTTGGGGGGGGGAGTTCTTTGTTAGACCATATGAGATATTTTCAAACATGACCTGTGTATGTTTTCGTCCAAATAAGCCTATTTTCTGTGTCAAATCTTGCAAAGGTATAGTTGCCAGTCTAGATACCGCCGTCAGTAGTTATTCAAAATAACGACCTCACTCATTACGATGATGATAATAAAGAGATCACTAAAAGTAATAATTATGATAATATTAATAACAACAATGATAATAATAACAATAATGCTAATATTTATAATGTGTATAAAATGTTCTTATTCACGGCTTTAGTTCGAGCTGCCCGCTTTCGACCCATGTGCTTTTAACTATTATATACTGATCCAGGCCAGTAAGGTTTGTATGACCTTGTTTTTGTTTTTACTATATTCAATGCTTTGTTGGTTTCGTGTCAATTCAAGATTTATAGTTCCAAGTATAGGTGGTGCCACTTGTGTAACCTTGGGTAATTTCTGCAAAGAAGCAAAATCCACTATGGCCGCCGAAATGTGAAAACTACCCAAGGAAATCACAAATTTGCACACAATGAATATTAGATGCCTGCAGTTTTGACGCAAGATTGAAATAACGTCTGAAAATATATTTTTCAAAACCAATTTTCTTGTTGTAAAAATATGTACCCGATAGTGTCACAAATATTTTTAGCTAGTGATTTAAAATTGCTTCATCTTTCAGTAAATTCTTAAGAAATTAGATCGATTAAGTATTTATTTCATAAAAAAGAGAGACAAAAAAAGAAATATTGGTACCATAAAGAATGTAGCATTTTAATTTATGCAAAATACAAGGGCAATATAAGTAAAATGCATTCGAAAAATTTTGAGCTTTCATTGTGTATAGTCGGGGCCTTAAACTACTCTTAATTCAAATATTTTAAACACTTTTTTTGCAATCTTGAACACGATTGGTATCTAATGAAACGAGTAATGTGAGCGCGAAGCGCAAGCTATTATTTTTTTTCTTTCTTTATCTAGACTTAAAATCTGACATTTCATGTTTTGTAATCATGAAAGAGAAGAGTATCAATGAATAATACGAGCGCTAGCTGATTTTTTTTCTTTATTTTGACTTGAAGTCTAAATCATTTACACGATTTTATACAAACAACAAACTCGGATATTCCGCATCTGTAATTGGACATGGTGTATATCTCAATAAACATAATGCGAGCTGAAATATTTTATATATCATGACGCGAAGGGGATAATCTGAAGCATTGCAGAGACATGAAGAAAAATTGTGATGAGGATATGGATCCTATTAAATGTACATAGGCAGATCCAGGGGGCGAGGCCCTCCCCCCCCCCCATTGGCGGAGCACAAAAGGGAAAAAGGGAAAGAAAGAAAAAGAAGGAGAAAAAAAGAGAGAAGAAAAAAAGAAGAGGAGGAAGACGAGTGAATAAAATAATATGAGGGGAATATTTGGAAAATAAAAAGAATCTTTCATGTCACTATATAAAAATTTCGCTCGCACTTCGCGCTCGCATTGCCTGTTAGGCGATTTTCGTGTCTTGTTCATAATGGAGTTTAAGTATTTAAGTTTAAAAGTCAATATACAAAACATGTTTCATCTCGGAAAGTGCTCTGTAAAAATTTTAGTTTCATGGTCTGAATATTAACATTTTCTGCTGCGCGCTTTCAAATTTTGACTTATCAGGTACCATTATTTTCGTGTATTCCATAAAAATATATCCTTTTCAGATCTGATTGTCGAAACGTATCAGCCAGCACTGCACGCTCGCATTTTGATTAGCGAGTTATGTATGTTTTAATTTTGATTATACAACAAACTACTTAAAATCCCCTTTTCATGAGTGTATTAAAAATTTAGGCTCGCAATTTGCAATCGCATTAATAGTTAAAAATATATGAACTGATGCATCCTATTTACGAAAGTGCTCGAAATGTTCATTTTTCAAGCCACAATATCATCAAATTCGCGCCCTCATTAGGCATTCATGAATAAGATATTAATTTAATAATAGAATTGTCCCTTTTGTTTTATCTCGCGCTTAACAAGAGAAATAGGGAGACAGTCATCATTTTCATATGGTGACATGTCCTATGGATGTCCCGGTAATATGTAAAACTCAAAGTAATCATAATGAAAAATATAAGTTCTTTATTAAGTGCGATCCATGTCCATCTCAAAATTTTCCTACAAAGTGCATGAAATATATAGCTGAAATTGACTTTTTTTTTCAGATCGGAATATCAAACAGTTTAAGCTCGCGCTTTGCGCTCGCTTTGATTTTCGTGATAACAGATGTATTTAGAATGTCCATAAGATTCTAGGTCTTAATATGAGACACGCGCACACATGTTTATTTTGATAGTCAACTTGTTCTCTTCATTAAAATCATTATCCAGTTTCAGAACTCTAGATCAAAAAAAATCTGCTCCCTCTTTGTGTTTGCATTGTTAATGTACAAAAGTCACCCATTACTTTTTCTTTTCATAATTAATAAAACATGAATAGAGTGTCCCATTTTTAGGTCTAAATCTTTTTTTCCGCTCGCGCTTCGCGCTGGCATCAATCACTTATTTTGTTTAAGTTACAAAAAGTGCTTAAAATATTCATTCAATAGGTAGAATTGTCAAAAAATTCAGCTCGCGCTTCATTCTTGCATTATTTCATTTTTAAAATCTGTATCGTCTTCGGCTAAATGTATGCAATCTTTAACAGGTACCTTTCCATCGGTTAATTTGAATGTTCAAATTTTAGAAAGAAAAATACATAAGATTTCCCAAAAAAATTAGCTCGCGCTTCGCATTTTATAAATATGGATTATGATATTATATATTTTTATGTTGATTTCTAAGAATAAAGCTAAGAAGTGACTATTAGGACTACCCCTACAAAGAAACAAACAAAATCATCTTCGAGCGGCCGATCAGGGAAAATGTGGTAGAAAAAAAAAATCCCCCCCCCCTATTGACGTAAACTTGATCCGCCCCTGAATGTATGATGCAAGCGCCAAGTACGAGCTGATTTTATTTTTTTTAAACCATTAACCTCGAAGCACTAATCATTGTCAGTACAGATCTAGACGCGCGAGGTGAAAACCTTTACTTGTAAACTTAACACCCCCCTTGTGTTAAACAAACAGAAACAAACTCAGATTCCCAATGTGATTGAACAAGATGTGGATTTTGCGAGCGCAAAGCGCGAGCTGAAATTTTTGATACCGGTATACATCAAGGCCACCTGACCCGAGCGTAATTAGCTTTTGAACACTGTCCAACGTGAAGGATGATTGAAGAGAGGATTTGGATCTCTGTGAATCGAGCACGAAGCGCAAGCTTGAAAATGTTTGAATCAAGACTTCAAATCAGTACATTCTATGAATGTCTATATAGAGGGCTCACGTTCGCATTGCCAAAAAATGAATTTTCGACAATTCAACTTGATATCTCCTCGACAAAATTAGAAATACCGAGCAAGGACAAGGTACAGTTGAACAGCTTTACGTTACCCGACAGTTTGTCATTTTCCCGACAGGCGTCAGTCCAACAACCCTGCGTTTGCCTTTAAAGCCTGTGTATAGCTTTGGTAAAGGGTCAATAATGTGATTAATAATCGAATATCATCTAATATGACAGTCTTACTGAAGCGTAGAGACCGTTAGATATTTTTCCAACTGCACTTCTCTGAGAAAATTTCAAATATTCAAATCTTGGATATATAGCGCCCTCTCTCGGCGATGCTTGTTTTAAATTTTAAAAAAGGGGATTCAAGCACTTATCTTATAAATTTAGTGATTAGATATCCAAAAGTTACAGACAAAGAACATATCTTGAAAGTTTCAGCACATTCCATGATTTGGAATAGGATTTAATTGAAAGACAAAAACACACAGATATTTTAATTTGATCGGGTGACCCGATCAAGTTAAATTTCCATGTAAAATCGCAAAATTTATCCTGTAAAACACATTTTCATTTTATATCCTCCACATCATAACTGTTACAGGGCATATCCATTCATATTAGCAAGCAATGAATTGGAATAGTGATAGGTGCATTTTGGTGGATTTACCAAAACTATACACAAGCTTTAACAGAAACGAATAAAACATATATACATATTTCACTTTTCCAACATCTCAGATACCGCATCCTTAGTTATACCTACTCAATAGTCCAGGATAGGCCCCAAAGAAAATTGACCAAACCTTGTTTTTTTACAATATATTTTGATGGTTTCTTGTCAATTCGAGGGTGTTGATTACGAATATGGATTGTACCACTCGTGTAACCTTGAGCATTTTCCGCAAATTGGCAAATCCAATATGGCCCCCAAAATATGCAAATTACCCATGAAAATCATAAAGTTGTCCGCACATTGGCTGTGAAATGCATGAAATTGTGTGGCAGGGATGAGATACTCTCTGGAAAAATAATTTTTAACAAAATATATTTTTCCTGATATTCAAAATGGCCGCCACAGGCCATTTTACACTCTATTATGTACAATATGAATGAGGAAAACTAATTTTCAAAAAATTGGCACTAAACTGCAGAAATTCCCGATGTATGAACGAAGTAATAAATGCAAATCATAATTACTAACGAGATATATCATTTATTACGTCATATGGGAACATTGTTGTATCTTAAAATCTGAAATAGCCGCCACTGGCCCAACGAGTATTATTTTTTGTTTGTTTGTATTTATTTCCATATAAAAGATAAAATATATACATGCTCAATCATATGGAGGATGGCCCATTTCAGCGTTATTGATAAAATACCACTGTTCTTCCATGGGGTCCTTTAAAACATGAATACATGGATATAAAACAAATACACAAAACTTAATTGAATGCATGAAAAGAAAAAAAAATCACTACCAACCCCCCAAAAAAATGCAACAACAGGCAAAATGATTATGGAAAACCGAGATACAATTGAATATTTGATTTAAAGGACTGAATCGTTGAACTAGACGATAAATAAATTGGTAATTTGTTATAAAGTGCAGCCCCGCTGTACAAAAAATGTCCGTTTACAGCTGTTTGACTTTGGTTTTGGAAGACTGAGGCTATTTTCTGTACGCAAAGAGTAAGGGTATGATTTACGAGAAAATTGTGTTTTCATATAATCAGGTAGAAAATTATTCAAAATTTTAAACATCATAACGTTCATATGTTCCTTTTGCCGGGAATTTGAAGTTTTCCATTTCAAGATATCATGGATGTGAGAATGAAGTATGCAAATATGGATCGATTTTTAGAATAATTCTTCCTGCACGATTTTGTAGCTTTTGCAATAAATCCAAATACTTTTCATGCAGATTGCCAAACAATATCAGCATAATCAAAGTGTGGAAGGATAAGGATAAGTGAAGAATATAATAAGAACATAATCAAAGTGTGGAAGGATAAGTGAAGAATATATCAAATTTAAATTTGATTGGATAGGTTGGAGTGCACACACCTGGATTTTTCTCTGATATTTTTCACTCATTTATCTCTGAACTGAATTGTTTTTTCTACAATGTTGTAATTTGTGTTGGAGTACATCCCTCCAGGAGACATTTGTCAATCAAGATGGTATCATATGACATAGATTTAGAGTGATATTTATATTTCAAGGATTTGGTGTTCTTGTCATCATTTTCTCTGAGGTCCCATATACTAATTTCTATGTCAGCTTTACTTTGAATTGATCAGGAATCAGACATCACGGTTCAGTGAACTCCAGTAGTGCAGTATTTAATGACCTGAGCCTTAACTCCATTGTCCTGTTTTCAATAGCAAGACTTTCAAATCTACTCAAGATAAGCCTCCGGATTGTCCAGCATGTTAACCTTTCCTGTGACCACCAGATCACGTTCAAAGGAAAACTCAACACTCATTGAAGAAGTCATTAAGGACCTACTACACAACAAAGGTTTTATATCATTGGTTCATGACTCAATTGCCAAGAAGATTAGAGTCCTGGAAGAAACTATTGAAAAGCAGGAATCAGAGATAATGGACTTACAGATCAGTAAAGCTGCAAAAGAAAGGGAAATAGGGGACCTAAAGAAAAGAGTAAATGAGCAGACAGACAAGATGAAAGGGATCAGCCAGAGCATCAACGCACAAGAACAATATTCACGTCGGAACTGTCTTCGATTTTTTGGATGTCCTGAGAGAAAAGGTGAAAGTACAGACAATATAGTGATGAAGATTGTCAAGGATACCCTCAAGGTCGACCTCAAGCTTGAAGACATAGAAAGAAGCCACCGAGTCGGTCCACCAGAGCAAACTTCAGAAGCAGGAGCAGCACTGAGATCACCGCGTGGAATTATAGTGAAATTCAAGTCATATAGAAAACGTCAAGAAGTGATAGCAAACAGAAGAAAATTGAAAGGACAGAAAAGAGCGATAGTTGAAGATCTAACAATAACAAACCAAAAGCTACTAACTTCCACGAAAAGTCATCCCAATGTTGAAACTGCCTGGAGCAATGATGGTAGAATAATCGTTCTACTGAAAGGAAGTGAACGCAAGAAACTAGTCATAAGAAATCAAGATGATCTCAGAAAACTTTGAAAACAATAACTGAAAGTGTAATGAATATGAACTACCCAAATCTTCTGGAAGGAAATCTCTTTTTGTTTGTCATTGAAGCGAACTTTTATTAAATTAATTTTGTATGACATTTTTTTTTCTTCCTTTATATTTTTTGCTTACTAGGAATTAATTGCCATTTACTGTCTTCTCTTTTTGTCAAAGTGAAATTTTACTCTATTCATTTTGCAAAACATTTTATACATATATATTCCTCACTTGGAATTGATCGATTTTTATTTTTAATGCTATATTCCTTATCTGACTGTTAATTGATTTGAACATTTTTCCTTATTGGTATTTAGCCAGTTCATTTCATATTTTTGTAGTTGTACTTTTTTCTAATTCGTCAACCTTTACACTTGTGTGACTTAGTTGTGATGAAAGGACATTTAAACAAAATGTCACTATTTATCTTTACTTATATATACAGTAGTTATTCTGATGTATCCTTACATCAGCTTAATTTGTACATCATGCAAAGCTGTATCTCTCTTTTTTACATTTTTCTTAAGTATTGTACAGTTTTCGGAGTGTTTTATAACTTTAAGGTAAACACACTTTTATACTTTTATGAGTAATCCTCTAATTGATCTTGACCCAGAACTTAATGTAAACTGTTTATCAAATGCATATACTTCTAATTATTATACACCGTCAGAGTTCAATGCACATTTTCAAAATAATAATGATTTCAGCCTGATACATCTTAATGCACGTAGTCTTCATAAGAACTTTGATCATATCTCAGATTTCTTATCTACTTTAAATAATAGTTTTTCAGTGATAGCTTTATCAGAAACATGGATATCCGGCACACCTGTAATTCCATTTCACTTACATGGTTATGAGTTTGTAAACTTCGATAGAGTAACAGGCAGAGGTGGCGGTGTTTGTTTTTTCATTAAAAACGATATAAATTTTTTTGTAAGAAGTGATATTTCTCTGTCTGCAGATGCAGAAACAATATGTGAATATTTATTTATTGATTTATTTAGACATGAAAAGGACAATCTGACAATAGGAGTTTTTTATAGAAAGCCCAGTACTGATGTCGCATCATTCATTGATTTTTATTCTCAGGCTCTTAACAAACTTGGTAATGATAAAAGAGAAATAATTATGACAGGTGATTTTAATATTGATATGCTGAAAGAAAATGACGAAAACACAATGTCCTTTTTAAATATAAATTCTTCTTTCGGTCTACATCCTGTCATTAATCAACCCACCCGCATCACTTTAAATACAGCATCTCTCATTGATAATATTTTCTTAAATGCCTTTGCAATAAATTTGGAAAGTGGTATTTTCTCTATAGACATATCCGACCATTTACCTGTATTTTTTATATTAAATGAAACTGATTTGCTATCAAAGAATCAACAGAGGGTTAATACCTTTAAACGTAAAATTACTGATGATGGTGTGAAAAACTTACAAAGAGAACTATATAATACTGATTGGTCATCGTTATATAATTGCAATGAAGTTAATGGTGCATATGACATATTCTTAAGTAACTTTTGTAGTTTGTATAATAAACATCTTCCCATTAAATTGAAAAAGAATAAAAATACTTTGATACGTAAACCATGGATTACTCCTACATTATTAAAACATATCAAACAGAAAAATGCATTATATAAAAAATTCCTTAACAATCGATCATTTTTTAATGAAACAAAGTACAAAAAACATAGAAATATGACTAATAATATATTGCGTCATGCTAAAAAAAGTATTTCTGTGATAAATTGTCAAAAAATAAAAACAATATCAAGGGTACATGGTCTATAATAAACAAACTACTCTGTAAGCGCAAACATAGTCTACCAAAATATATTACATGTAATAATAACAAAATTGATAATCCACAGCATATCGCCAATGAATTTAATTGTTATTTTGTAAATTGTTGTACCAATATTTTAAGATCGTCTGAGAATATTGCTGAAACTAATGATTATAATGTATACTTAAATAACTCATTTAATAACTCACTATTTTTAAAACCTATTACTGAATCGGAGATTGTAGAAATAACCAAATCACTAAAAAAGGGTTATTCATGTGGATTCGACAGTATTAATATAAACATTGTAAAAAGAGTCATATATTCCATTGTAAAACCTCTGTGCTATATATTTAATATGTCTATATCATCAGGTAATGTTCCAGATAAATTGAAAATTGCGAAGATCGTCCCTGTTTATAAGAAAGAAGACCCCCATTTTTGCAAAAACTATAGACCGATTTCAATTTTACCAAGCTTCTCAAAAATTCTAGAAAAATGTATATATAATCGTTTATACTCATTCCTAATGCTTAATAACATACTAACTGAAAGCCAGTACGGATTTAGAAGTAACCATTCCACATGTCATGCTTTAATAGATCTTCAGGATAAAGTAGTATCAGCATTGAACACTAATAAGTTTGGAGTAGGAATATTCATTGACCTTTCTAAGGCATTCGATATAGTAAATCACAATATTTTATTATCCAAATTACAATATTATGGTGTACGTGGGCTTCCATATTTATGGTTTAAAGATTACTTATACAATCGTTACCAATTCACACATTTTCAGAATACATCATCTACTTATAGCTTAGTTAAACATGGAGTTCCACAAGGTTCAATACTCGGTCCATTACTTTTTCTTATTTATTCTAATGATATTGTAATGTCATCCAGTAAACTCAAGTTCATTATGTATGCAGATGATACAACACTTTTTTACACTCAACCTGATTTTGAAAATATAAATGAAAACATAAATTCTGAATTAAAACATGTATCCCGATGGTTTAAAGCAAACAAACTGGTGGTAAACATAAATAAATCCTCATTCATCTGTTTTCATAACAAATTTAATGCTAATAATATATGTAATGATCTCGCTCTAAGTATTGATTCCAATCAGCTATCTAAATCTCAAGTTGTTTGCTTTTTAGGGGTTCAGGTCGATGAAAATATGAATTGGGATTCACATGTAAACTACATAAATAAGAAAGTATCAAAATGTACTGGAATTATGTACAAGTTAAGAAGTTACCTTCCTAAATCTGCCTTATTCTATATTTATAATTCTTTGATATTATCACATATTATTTATTGTATTGCTGTTTGGGGTAACTGTAGTAAGACCAAGTTAGATAAACTCTATAAATTACAAAAAAGAGCAATTCGTATATGTACCAGCAGTCATTATCTTTCACCTTCTGCACCTTTATTTCATAAAATGAATACTTTGAATATTTTTCATCTTTATCAATATCAAGTAGCAATATTAGGGTTTTTCTACTTCACAAAAAAGTTGCCAAACAAGATTAGTAAAATGTTTTGTATTAATAATACTGTACACTATCACAACACACGTATGAGTAGTTTATTTCATTTATGGAAAGTAGGAAAAACCTTTGTACAAAAAGCTATACGTTTTAATTTCCCCTTAATCTGGAACTCTGTACCTAATTTTGTTCGGTCATGCAAATCTCTATCCCTCTTTAAAAGAAGATTAAAACAATACTTTACTTCAAAATATGTCTAATTTAGCAGCTTTGCTACAATTTTATATCCACACTGGATTTTCTCAAACACGTGTTACTTATCATTTTTTGTATATACATGTATCCTTCACCCTTTATGTCACCTTTGTTTTTTATGTATATATATTTGTTTTTATTATAATATGCAAAGTATAGCCTCCACATAAGCATTTGATAGTTAAGGAGACTTTATCTCACAAGGCCATTGCTGGCTTTATTTTAAGTCTTCCTATTTCATTTCTTCTATGACCATATAGGCCAAATTATATCATTGTATCTATTGTAAGTTATTTTTGTATGATTTATTCGTTCTATTATTAATCTGTATACTTGATGTGTATATTTGATGCAAATATGTACTCATTGTTTTTAGAGATGAAATAAATACGAACTGAACTATTCATTAACAAATCGCCTAAGTCTGCCAAAGAAACCAATCACTTTAACAATTTTTGAACACCTGTGATCAAAATGAACATTCCATTTAAGTTCCCTATCTATAAAAACTCCAAGATATTTAACACATTGTACCATTTGAATATATGTTTCGCGAATGCGTAAGTGAAGATTTTTATTTCTTGCCAACATATGCTGAGTACCTAAAAACATACCTATGGTTTTATTACAGTAAATTTTTGATCGATTTTTGCTCATCCAATTTGCAACATTTTTCAGTTCATTATTAAGTGTTCTTTCAACTACATGTAAAGGCAGATTTTTGTCCTAGAAATGTAAAACAGACTCATCGGCATATAAAAGAAAGGAACATTTATGAAGAGAGCATGACAAATCATTTATGAATATAACAAAAAGAAGCGGACCCAATATAGACCCCTGGGGTACACAACTTGAGATTACATATTCATAAAAAAGACATTATTCAACCAAGTTATCGTTTTACAATCGGAAAGTGAGTGATTTACCAGTAATTCCAAGAAGAGAGATTTTAGATAAAAGTATTTGGTGATTGACTAGGCCAAAGGCTTCTTGTAAATCTAAAAGACGGCTCCAGTGTAATCCCCATTATCCATGGCAAGAAGCCATTCATCAGTAACATTTGATAGGGCTGTCGTAGTTGAGTGTTAAGGTCCAAATCCTGATTGTTCAGAAATGAGGATTCAGTTTTTATTCAGATAATGCAATACCTGTTTTTGAATGACCCTTTCAAGTAACTTAGAAACGCATGGGAGTAATGAAATTGGTCTAAAATTATCAAGATTCGATTTATCCCCCTTTTTGTGTAAAGGTATTATCTTGGCAACTTTCCATTTACCTGGTACTTTTCCGTCTACAATAGATTTATTTACTAAATACAGTCGTCCTCAAAATTATTCATACCCTTGTTGATATTTGTGATTTTTCATGTTTGTGATGAAATGAATGCATTTTATCAAGTTTCTCTATGATTTATGTGTGACCTACTAGTGAAAGAATAACAACAATGCACAATTCAAGAAATTTTTCAGGGGTATTTTATTCATAGATATTCAAACAATGTCATGTTCAAAATTATTCATACCCTAGGTTTTCTGAGTCCAATGTCTTTCATTAATAGTCAATAGCATAGCCTTTGTTCTTTACGACTGCTTCTAGACGATTCCTGTAAGTGTCCACAAGCTTCCTGCATGTCTCCTGCAGGATGTTGGCCCATTCTCCCTTGGCGTAGGCCTCAAGCTGGGTCAGGTTGGTCGGGTTCCTAGCCATCACTCTGACTTTCAGGTCTCGCCACAAGATCTCGATCGGATTCAGGTCAGGACTCTGACTTGGCCATTCTAGGACGTTGACATCATGGTCCTTGAATCATTTCTTCACCAGCTTGGCGGTATGCTTTGGGTCATTGTCTTGTTGGTACTTCCAGTTGGGGCCAAGCTGGAGTTTTTCGGCAGATTCCTTCAAGTTCTCATCAAGGATCTGGATGTAATCCTCCTTTTTCATGATTCCTTTGACTCTAACGAGGTTCCCTGTCCCACTGGAAGAGAAACATCCCCATAGCATTATGTGCCCACCACCATGCTTGACGGTTGGCACAGTGTTCTTTGGATTGTATGCTTCTCCTTTCTTCCTCCAGACGTATTCAACATCCATATGGCCAAATAACTCCAACTTTGTCTCATCAGACCACAGGATGGTTGACCAAAAGCTTGGATTTTGCTTCAGATGACCTCTAGCAAAGGCCAGTCGAGCCTTCAGGTGTTTCTTCCTGAGCAACGGTGTCTTCCGAGGCCTGCGTCCATGGAGACCTCCTTTGTGCAAGACTCACTCGATGGTGGACCGGGACACCTTCGTCCCTGACCGGTCAAGCGTTTCAAGTAGGGCCTTGGTTGTGGTCCGGGGGTTGTTGTTGACCTCTCTGCAGATTTTCCTGGCAAGTTTAGGAGACACCTTGCACTTCCTGCCACGCCCACTAAGGTTCTTCACAGTGTTGTACCTCTTGTGCTTCTTGAATATGCTCTGGACTGTTGCCACAGGGACGTCATACTGCTTTGAAATGGCCTTGTAACCTTTTCCCTCACAAGACGTTGCGGTAGGTCCTCACTGAGCTCCTTCTTCTTGGCCATGATTATCAGAGACTGAGAATTACCAGAATGCTTTCCTCTATTTATACCCTTTTAGAAAGATGCTATTTTCCATCATTGTTTAATGGCTTGTTTAACAAAGAGGGTATTTAATTCATTGGAACATCTTGAAATAACTATAGAACAAAGAATAGCACATTCCCAGACAGTGAAAATAATGCGCATTGTCATAAAAGGACATTTTTGTTGAGGTATTGGCAAGGGTATGAATAATTCTGAACAAGTGCAAAAAATAACTTTCGACCCTATCTATTATTATGCTAATGAAGACTTGCTAGCTCATATGTCAAATCATGCATAGCAACAAGCAGACAAAAGATACAAAGAAAGTTACATCATAATAGCTTTTACAAGTAAAGAATCTACCAAAGAATGTTTTTCCACAAGGGGTATGAATAATTTTGAGGACAACTGTATGTTATTGAGGGGACTAATTCATTTGCACAAGTCTTTGGAATGAATTTAGATATACCATCAACTCCAACAGATTTTTTTGTTTTTAAGTGTATTGATTTCTTTCAAAATATCACTTTCTTGTATCTTGTTTAAAGTAAATATATCATCAATATCAAGTACCTGAGGAAAATCAGATAAACCTTGCGTTGTTAACAACACTTGCAAAATGTAGATTAGATTTATTAGCAGTATCGAAAGCGTCACCAGTGCATGAATGGTTGTTTATAGCCCGAAAGACCGCGAGTCCGATAGACCGCGGGTACGATAGTCCGCAGGGCCGATAGACCGCGGGTCCGATAGTCATAGTCCTCGGTGTGTGTAAAATTATGATCAGGATATAGTGAGATCCAATGGCATCAAAAGGTCAAAATGTCAATGATACGAGCCCATGGGGTTCTATAACGATGACCCAAAGGACAATCGCCCTCTGACAACTACTTCAAGGAAAATATTATCCTCATATTTTTATCGCCGGCGACTGTTACCCCCAACCATTCCCCCCCCCTCTGAAATTCACACTCTAGACGCCAATTACTCCTAGTACGGAGCCTTTCAAATGCCACTGACTTGACGACATGGCGAGATACTTTTTCTTGCCAAGTCGACTAAATAAGCTTTTGTCCGCATGGTGAGATATTTTATCTTGCCAAGTCGACTAAATAAGCTTTTGTCCGCATGGCGAAATACGTTATCCTGCCAAGTCCACATATAAAAAGTTATACGTCAACATGGTGAGATATTTTATCTTGCCAAGTCGACTTGCAACAGGTTATATGTCAACATGGCGATAATTATATCGGGATTCTCGCCGGGACTTGTACACTTCATATCTCGCCATGTCGATATATCGACTTGACAAGAAAGAATATATCGCCATGTCGAAAGAATAAGCTTATTAATTATACATGACAAGATAAAGTATCACGCCATGTCGTCACGTGGATGGTATTTTGAAGGCATCGTACTAAGGGTAATTGTCTGGAGGGTAAATTTTCGAGGGTAACAGTCGCGGTGGTAAAAATATCATTGAAGGTGTTGTCAGGGGACGATTGCCCTAATTGGGTTATTGTTATAGAACCTAGGCGCGGATCCAGGATTTCGTGAGTAGGAGGGCCCAAATTTGACCTGATTCTTGGCACTCATGTGTACTTTTCGAAAAATGGCGCCCACTTCCTCCCGGCCAGGCTAACTTAAGTGCCTTAAATGGATTTTGAATTATCTTATAATCACATTTTTAAAAAGGCAATTAAAGACCACTCTTTTAACGTGTTCTTGAAAAAAATCCATGAATATATAATGAAATATCAATAGGAGAGTAGGCCTACTAGAATATTGTGTGAACGGGAGCTGCAGTTTCTTTACTAGTTGTTATACAATTGCCTTCAATAATATTAATGATAACTTCTTGGGAATAATGCAATCTCGAAGCAATCGACTTATTCTCCTCATTAGTGGCGTATTTATTCAGCATGGGTGTACGGGGGGGGGGGGTCTTGTTGAATGTTTGTAGAGGGCAGTAAGATAAAAAAAAATAAATGAAATGGGGGGAATAGAAGTTAAATCTTTAAAAAATCTTTAAAAACACATTGAGGTATTTCAAAAGGCCTAAATGAAAAATGAGAACGCGAAGCGTGATCTGATTTTTTTTTATTATTTGTCATGTTTTTTATCCTGAAAGCCTAATTCCGGGGGCGGACACAGCTTCCGCAAAAAAGGAGGGTGCGCATTTTTTCACCCATATTTTCCCCGATCGGCAGCTCAATGTTTGATGCTTTTTTGTTTCTTTGAAGGGGTTGTTCCAGTGGCGTAATGAGCCAACAATTTTGAGGGGGCTCGATATGGCGTATCGCATAAAATCAATAAGAAGTTTCCAGTGAGCGAAGCGAGCAAGCAAATATGCTGTCATTTTTATTACAAAAATACAAGGTTGTGATAGATTTTCAAATAATATTTAGAAAATAATATCATATTTCATCATAATCCCTTTCCTTTTCTCTCTTTTTTTCTTGGTCCTGATTTTTTTTTTTATTAATTTATTAATTTATTTTATTTTATTTATTTATAATTTTTTTTTTTTTTGGGGGGGAAACGCCAATGACCTAACAGTTATTTCCTAGCTTTACTTTATAAACAACATAAATGTGTAATAATCTCATAAGCCCTATGCAACTTAAAAACATGAAATTTCATGTATTTTGTCCTGAAAATTGAAAATTCTTGGCAATGTTTGTGAACCTGAACAAAATGCGTTATGTAACTAGATAATTACAATGAGCGCGAAGCGCGATCAGAAGTGTTAACAATGCATTCTGGCCTAGACGGAAAGGGACCTGTTAAGGACGTTTTGCAGTTAGCCATTAAGACGATACATATTTCAACGATTAAATAATGAGAGCGCGAAGCGCAAGACGGATAATTTTTGATATTCCAACCCAAAAAGATGAGATTTCACCCCCCCCCCAGGGACACTTAGTGGCGTAACTACGGGGGCACGTGGCCCCCCCCCCCCCCATCGACTGGCCAAAAAAAACGGGGAAAAGGAGAAAAAGAGGGAAAAAGGAAGAGAACCGTAGTGGGGAAAGAAGAAATTATTAAAAGAAATAATGTTATATTGTATTATGTTATATTACATAAGAAGCATTTTTTTCGTAACTTTATGAGACATTATTTGCTTCATTGTGTCTTTATTGTTCCTGGTGCTCACATAGACTGTTGAACGAGATAGATAATAATGTTGTACTAAAACCTCCCGTTTTCAAATCAATATACAGCAAATATATTTCCTGGCAATTCGTTGTTTTATGTATTGACATATTCTTCTTTTCCATGACCACTTTAAAGTGATTGCCATATTTTAAGGTCTTAATATAAAACATTTCCTGTCCGTGCTAACGTTCGCATTAGTGGATTGGTGGGATTTCTGCTCTTCATAAACTCCTAGTCTACAAATGTAGACCCACATCTGCAGTGTGTGCATAGGCGGTGGAAGCGGGGGGGGGGGACGTGTCCCCCCCTAAATTTGAGGAGGGGGGGGGGGACGGTCCCCCTAAATTTGTCGTAAATGACCTTTTTTTTGGGGGGGGGCTTGTCAATTTATTTTCGTACGTCCCCCCTAAAAATTTTTTTGGGTTGAGAACCTTTTTTTTTTTTGCTTGTCAAAAAATTTCGGCTTGTCCCCTCCTAAAATTTTTGGCTTCCGCCGCCAATGAGTGTGTGTACCTCAGCTGATTCAACGAGTCTGCATAGCAGACTAGGTCTACTGAGGCTGCAGAAGTGGGTCTACAACTTCTTTGAGCCACATCCACGAAACGTGGATGTGAGGCGGAGCTTGCTGAAACCCTCCGTTGCCAGTAGATACCATGATTGACAGCAGATTTGTGGAAGTAGGGGCAAGAGAGGGATTAGGATCCAGCTGTTATGACCATTTCTTATCTTGTGGAATGTATACAAATAGGGCCATTCTCTTTCACATTCTGGGCTTCATGCTACATGTACATATCGGTCCATGGCCCTTACATACATGGGTAGATACATATGTGTTATACTTTGAAATATCAAGGAGTTAGGGGTAATATCTCCTTGGAAATATCTTCTATAATGTCCATGCAGAGAGGAACGTGTATACAGAATATGAATATGTAGAAGATCACCCCCATCATGTAATTGGGCTTAATAAGTAACATGAAAATAAACATTGCCCTTTCTTTCTTTTCCTTTCTTTCTTCTTTTTCCTTTTTTCCCTTTGATTCTTCTTGATTTTTTCTTTTCCTCTTTCTTTCTCCTCTTCTGTTTTCTTTCTTTTTTCTCTCTTCTTCTTTTCCTGTGACCCCCTTTCTTTCAAGTTCTTTTTCTTTCTTTCTTTCTTTCATTAATTAATTCATTCACTCTTTCATTCCTTTTTCTGTCCATTTTTTCTCTTTCTCTCTCTCTCTCTTTTACTTTTTCATTCTTTCCTTTCCTTCTTTCTTATTCTTATTTTCGTTTTTCTTTCACTTGCTCTCTCATTCTTCCCTTCCTTAAATATCCCGTTTTTAAATGATGTATCTTTATTATTTCTACATTTTATAATGGAACCGATTGATTAATGGAAAGAATCTTTTCGTAAGATAAGAAACTATGTAAGCGATGACTTGTTCTCCTCTCTTAATTTCTTCCCCTTCCTTTCTTTTTCTCTTTTCTTTCTTTCTTTCTTTCTTCTGTTTTCTTTTATTTCTTTCCCTGTCCCCTTGTCTCTTTCTCTTCTTTTCCTTCTCACATGTTAGTAAATTAAGTCTTGTTTGCCCTGCCATTAACATTTAGCTTCACATTTTCTTTATATATGTAATTGTATTCTTTCGACTTAAATGTTTTGAATGTGTTGATGTTTTGTTTTATGGCTAATATCAAATAAAGATAAATTGTATACATATTTCTTGAGATGAGATTCAGACATCGCCATTGCACATGAAATACAGATCGAGACCGCAGAACCAAGGGGGGGACCCAGTTCCACAGCCGTGTACATTATCGTAAAAATGACCATATATATCATGTATATGATTGTGATTTTTTTTCGTCATCAGCCCCCACTTTGAAAACCATTCCACAGCCCCTGAAATATACACGGTTCATCACATCAAAATCATAGAAACTTGTCTATATTCTGTTCTGAAAAACAGACAATTTAGATATTTGGAATTTATAAAAGTGTTATTTTATTCCGTATCTAATATAAGAGCGTGAAACTTGTTGATATTGCAGCCTGAAAACTGGACATTTTAAAACACATTGTATTATGAATAGAATGCACGGATAATATTTTAACAATTCTTGCAAACGAAAATCGCAAGCCGACTCTAAGTTTTTACATGTTTTATGAAATCCCATAAAAAGGGGATTTTAAGTAGTGTGTAATAGAATTAATATACAGGTATACTGGACCTACCAATCAAAAATGCTAAAAAGCTCATATGCCTACTTTTTCACAATCAGACACATCAGAAGGGATATTTTGAAACTTTACACTAAGACAATATGTACAGTACTTGACAAATTACATAATGCGAGCGCACAGCGAAAGCTGAAAATGTTGATATTCACACCATAAAACGGACATTTTATAAAGCACTTATGAAAAAAAATCATTTGTAAAACAAAATAATGAAAGCTCGATGTCAGATATGTATCTCATCGAACAGGCAATGTCAACGCGAAGCGGGAGCGAAAATTTTACATATTTTTTTTTTATTTTCCCGGAGTTCCCCTGACCTTCTCTTATTCTCTTGTCTTTCTTCTCTTTTTTTTCTTCTTCATCTCTTCTCCCTTCTTTTTCTTTTTATTTCCGCCTTTTTCCTTCTTTTAGTTCTGCCAATATAAGGGGGGGGGGGGCGGACACTTCGGGCCCACCCTGGATCCGCCTATGAAATGATATAAATAGCATACACTACAGCCAATATAACTGGTAAGCACATATTTAACAGACAACAAAGATCTGACCTACTTTCCACAATTCAAATCCAACAAATTAATATTTGGAAACAAAATAATTATCCTTCAAACCAATGGGGCACATACATGTAAGCAGTTTGCACTAGTAAATAAAGCATCAAGGCATATACATGTAGCTCCCGGGCATAACTTTATGCAACTTTCACATCTTTGGCATCGACATTGCATGTGTTGACAAAGCTAATTGATTTAAATCACTATGATGATTATTTTTTTCAAATCATTGATTTAAAGGTCATATCCACCCCAGAAAAAAAAGTTTAATTGAATAAAAATAGAGAAAAATCAAACAAGAATAACGCTGGAAACTACATCAAAATTGGCTGTAAAATAGAATAGTAATATAACATCTTAAAGGACAAGTCCACCCCAACAAAAACTTGATTTGAATAAAAAGAGAAAAATTCAACAAGCATAACACTGAAAATTTCATCAAAATCGGATGTAAAATAAGAAAGTTATGGCATTTTAAAGTTTCGCTTATTTTCAACAAAATAGTTATATGAATGAGCCAGTTACATCCAAATGAGAGAGTTGATGACATCACTCACTCACTATTTCTTTGTTATTTTTTTATATGAAATATGAAATATTTTTATTTTCTCGTCATTGTCATGTGAAATGAAGTTTCATTCCTCCCTGAACACGTGGATTTCCATTATTTTAACATTTTGTGCTTCAGGCAATGGGGTCCTAATCATCAAATTCGTAAAAATTGAAATATTGTATAATTAAAAAAATAAAAAAACAAAAGAAATAGTGAGTGAGTGACGTCATCGACTCTCTCATTTGAATGTAACTGGCTCGTTCATATAACTATTTTGTTGAAAATAAGCGAAACTTTGAAATGTCATAATGACTTTCGTATTTTACATCCGATTTCGATGAAATTTTCAGCATTGTGCTGGTCTGATTTGTCTCTATTGATTTAAATCAACATTTTTCTGAGGTGGATTTGACCTTTAAAGCTTCGCTTATTTTTCACAAACTGGTGGGTGTTAATAAAGCTGTTCGTAAGAGCGACTTTATGAACGATTGGTGATCCTTTCTTGTAGTAAATAGTATATATATTGGCGATGATTTATCGCGTAAGAAAGGATCATTAGTCGTTCTTAAAGGTCAAGTCCACCTCAGAAAAATGTTGATTTGAATCAATAGAGAAAAATCAGACAAGCACAATGCTGAAGATTTCATCAAAATCGGATGTAAAATAAGAAAGTTATGACATTTCAAAGTTTCGCTTATTTTTAACAAAATAGTTATATGAACGAGCAAGTTACATCCAAATGAGAGAGTCGATGATGTCACTAACTCACTATTTCTTTTGTTTTTTATTGTTTGAATTATACAATATTTCAATTTTTACGAATTTGATGATTAGGACCTCCTTGCCTGAAGCACAAAATGTTAGAATAATGGAATTCCATGTGTTCAGGGAGGAATGAAACTTCATTTCACATGACAATGACGAGAAAATCAAAATATTTCATATTTCAAACAATAAAAAACAAAAGAAATAGTGAGTGAGTGACATCATCGACTCTCTCATTTGGATGTAGCTGGCTCGTTCATATAACTGTTTTGTTAAAAATAAGCATTTGATGATTAGGACCTCCTTGCCTGAAGCACAAAATGTTAGAATAATGGAATTCCATGTGTTCAGGGAGGAATGAAACTTCATTTCACATGACAATGACGAGAAAATCAAAATATTTCATATTTCAAACAATAAAAAACAAAAGAAATAGTGAGTGAGTGACATCATCGACTCTCTCATTTGGATGTAACTGGCTCGTTCATATAACTGTTTTGTTAAAAATAAGCGAAACTTTAAAATGTCATAACTTTCTTATTTTATATCCGATTTTGATGAAATTTTTAGTGTTATGATTGTTGAATTTTTCTCTTTGTATTCAAATCAAGTTTTTGTTGGGGTGGATTTGTCCTTTAAAATCGCCCTTAACTTATGAACAGCTTTAATGAAAAGGCCCTTAGTTATATGGACAATTCAGTGATACGAAAATCAGAGAGTCGATAATGTCACTCACTCACTATTTTTTTTGTATTTTTACTGTTTGAATTATACGAATTATACAACATTTCAATTTTTACGAATTTAAAAAATAGGACCCTCTTGTTTGAACTACAAAATGTTAAAACAATGTAATCCCACATGTTCAGGGGGTGATTTTTTTTTTTCATAAAAATATTTCATATTTCACATAATAAAATACAAAATGAATAGTGAGTGAGTGATGTTAAAATGCTCATAACTTTCTCATTATTTGTCCGATTTTTCTCAAACTTTTGTTGATCTGTTTCTTTGATTTTTCTGTTTTCACACAAGCTATCTTGTTCCAGTTGTTTCATTCTCCTTTAAGGTTGAATACAGTCAGTCAAAGTTTTGCAAGCCAATGCTTTGAAACAGTTGTTCCAACTGTGGCTCAAAGAACAACTTGGGGTTGAAACAAACAAAAGATAAGGGCAGTGTTCTTTAACATTATCATGATTATGATCTTCAATCATTGGCTTGAAAATAAGATTTAAAAAATGTTTCTCTTTGGAGAATTTGAATCTCTGAGTCATGGAATTCTTCCAAATAAACTGATTCTCATTAAATGTTCAGAGGTTTAAAATGAACACCAACTTTGCAGCATTAGCTGTACCAAGACAGTTCCTTTGAACCAATCAGTAGAAGCTCTCTACATTCACTTTAGACACAGCAGAAAATGTCAGCCTATTTATGGCTTTAATATTTTCTGTAAATTATGTTTTGACTGGATTTTATTATGAAATAGTTAAGAATATTCTTAGTGGTGAAATGTATGATCTTAAAATTGATGTCAGTGTAAAGGGTTAAATTTTGGGTGTTTGCGCGTTTTTTTAAAAACAAATCTGTTAGAAAAAATCATATTAAAATTAAAGAAATCTGATTTAAATCAAATAAATCCGATTTAAAGTTATATCAAAAAATTGCCAACATTGTCAGTCTGCATACTTATGAGTTTGAAAGTACCAGATTTGTCACATACATAACTGTACGTCTTTATCACTGGTATTATATGGCTGGCATAAGAGCACTTTCAATACAAAGGTGAACGAATGTTGCTGGGCATGACAACTTAAATGATGCTGATTAAGGCTAATTAATATCAAACCGAGCTGTAAACATAACAGTAAAACAGGTTGAATACAGTAGCATGGAGAAGTGAATATACATACAAGGTCCAAGGTCCAATCAACAAACTATGGTTAGAAGTTGATTCAAAACAGGAACAAAATAATAAAACATAGCTTTCCTGTTTGATTTAAAGTATGATAGTTTACAAACATACAATCTTGAAATTTAAGATTTTCATTTTGTAAACTATCTATTATTCAAGTTCTGAACTCTATGAGAATGGTGTTTTTGAGTTGGATAATATTTCGAGTTTAAGTACCATTATGATACACGTTTTAAGGAATACTGGTTTAATTTACAAACTTAAGCGTAGTTTGCTTCATAAAAATATGATTTGCTCTTATTTAAAATATTGCAATACCAATGTAACCTCATGTGAATTTGGACTCAATATTCAAAGGAAACTTAAGAATAATTACCAATTTCCATTACCTAGCACCATCCGCGCAATTTAAAGGACAAGTCCACCTCAAGAAAAACTTGATTTGAACAAAATGAGAAAATTCCAACAAGCATGACACTGAAAATTTCATCAAAATTGGATGTAAAATAAGAAAGTTATGGCATTTCAAAGTTTCGCTTCATTTCACAAAACAGTTATATGCACATCTCGGTCGGTATGCAAATGAGGAACTGATGACATCACTATTTCTTTTGTATTTATTATATGAAATACGAAATATTTTTATTTTCTTGTCATTGTCATGTAAAATGAAGATTCATTCCTCCCTGAACACGTGAAATTCCATTATTTAAACATTTTGTGCTTCAGGCAAGGATGTCATAATCGTCAAATTCGTAAAAATTGAAATATTCTATAATTCAAACAGTAAAAAACAAAAGAAATAGCGACTGAGTGACATCATTGACTCTCTCATTTGGATGTAACTGGCTCGTTCATATACATGTAACTATTTTGTTAAAAATAAGCGAAACTTTGAAATGTCATAACTTTCTTATTTTACATCCGATTTTGATGAAATTTTGAGCATTGTGCTTGCCTGATTTTTCTCCATTGATCCAAATCAACATTTTTCTGAGGTGGACTTGACCTCTAAAGGACAAGTCCACCCCAACAAAAAGGTTGATTTGTATAAAAAGAAGAAAATCCAACAAGCATAACACTGAAAATTTCATCAAAATCGGATGTAAAATAAGAGAGTCATGACATTTCAAAGTTTCGCTTAATTCAAATAATGTGCACATCCTAGCTGGTATGCAAATGAGGAGACTATGACGTCATCCACTCGCTATTTATTTTGTATTTTATATGAAATACGAAATATTTTTATTTTCTTGTCATTGTCATGTGAAATTAAGTTTCATTCCTCCCTGAACACGTGGAATTCCATTATTTTAACAGTTTGTGCTTCAGGCAAGGAGGTCACAATCGTCAAATTCGTAAAAATTGAAATAGTCTATAATTCAAACAATAAAAAACAAAAGAAATAGCGAATGAGTGACATCATTGACTCTCTCATTTGGATGTAACTGGCTCGTTCATATAACTATTTTGTTAAAAATAAGCGAAACTTTGAAATGTCATAACTTTCTTATTTTAACATTTTTTGATGAAATTGTCAGCACTGTATGCTAGTTTGATTTTTCAGTATTTATTCAAGTCAGCATTTTCCCATTTTCCTGGGGTGGTCTTGAACTTTAAGAAACTGTCCTTATGATATTAATAAGCAAGAACTCACAATATTTATGTATAAGTACAAGCAGAGGTTGCTACCCATGTAGTTTTCAGATCTTTTTTTCAATACAGTAATCAAGTTCATAACCATAATGCCCGTTCTTCCAATAAATTTCATTTATGGTCTATGAGATCTAGTCACGAAGCTGGGTTATGTAGGTCCCAAACAATGGAATGACTGAGATTCCCCAAATAATAACTAATTCACAATTTTTATCTCCCTTTAGAAAACAGTATACAAATTTTCTAGGAAATGATTATTAATTCTCACAGTTGATATCAATGCATACTTGTACTGTATAGACCCCTCAACTCGTGTTCTTTGTAATGTGTTGTTTTTTTTCTCCTTTTTCCTGCATTAATTATCATACTGGTATGAGATTTTGTTTTGTATTAATGTTGTGTTTTTACTATGTTTTGGTGATCCAGCCTCACAGGTTTCTTATTACCTTCATGGGAAGCCACGCAATTTATTTTTAATATCTAATCGCATTATTTGATGTTTCCTTGTATTTTTATCCTATTTGTGAAATAAAGATTGAATTGAATTGAATGAGTTTGATATGATGAAAAGTGTTTGATAATACCATAATACCATAGAGCTATCCACTACCATGCATACACCAGGGAAGTGTAACACTTCCCTGCATACACAATAATAATATGAATGTATTGTTTTGGGCCATAGAGCCATACATGCAGCTGCTCAGTGGAATGTCATATGTAAACACTGTCTGATGGCCTAAGACAGGGTATTATATAATAACCCTGCTCATGGCTCTGTGGTTAAAGTAGGGGATTATCTATACTCCTCAGGGGTCCTAAAATTTGGTTGATAGACAGATGAAGTTATCCAATGAAAGCTCTCTGAAATTTTGGGTGGGTGGGACTTATTTTGACCGTGGGAACAAGATTTCCAAAGAAGAAGCAGACTCTGAAATGGCTCGCTTCGCTCACCCTTTCAGGCTGGTTTGCTTCGCAAACCAGTAGCAGATCCCACCTCTCGAGCCATTCAGAGTCTGCATAGCAGACTAATAAACTCCTAAAATCGGTCCGAAAATTAATTTTTCTGATCTGAATATCAAAAATTTTCAGCTCGCGCTTAGCGCTTGCATCATTTGGTTAGTGAAATACGTAGGGTCTTAGTGAATTCCAACAAGCAAGCCCCTCTTCAGGCTTGAATTTCCTAAATTTTCAGCTTGCGCTTCGCGCTCGCAGCATTTGATTAGTGAGATGCGTATGATAATCATGATTACAATGACTTCAAAAAATTGCTTCATATGTTTAGATGTAATTCGAACAAAATCATCAAGCGCTTGGCACTAGCATTAGATGACTATGGTGAGATATTTATACTCTTAATGGATTCTAAAATTTAGTCCTTAAAATTCACCTGTTTAGGGTCAATGTATACAAAAAAAAACTCGTGCTTCGCGCTCGCATTGTTCGTTTAGCGAGACAGTCACGTAACATGATTACAAAAAAATGCTTATAGTGTCCCTTTTTAGCTCTGAATACAAAAATTTTCAGCTCACGCTTCGAGTGGGATACATATCCGTTTAATGGCACTGCATGTCCTTAAAATATCTCTATTAGGTCAGTATACCTGACAACTGAGCGAGCTTCGCGCGCTCCCTAAGTGACTCGAAATTTTTGCTGGTGCCCCCCCCCATGCCGTGACCCACGGTACGCCACTGACTCGAGTCATGTTTTGTCAATCATGAAAAAGGATGGGTAATTTTTGGTATCTTCATAATGCGAGTGGAAAGCGCGAGCAGAAAATTTTTGATATTCTGATCTGAAAGTTAATAATTTTAGTACGTTTTGAATAAGATCAAGCTGCGTATCTCAAAAAACATGCTAGCGCGTGTCTTAGAGTTAGACAGAATCTGAATTTTGAATGCATTTATTTTTTTTTCCATCTTCCTCTCTCTCTTTTTATTCTCTCCCTTTTCCCCTCTTCCCCCTCTTTTTTTAGCTGGGGTGGGGGGGGGGTCAGGCAATTCACCTCGGCTTTCCCATGGATCTGCACCTGATAGAACCCAATAGTCTCGTATCATTTGACCTTTGGACCTCTCGATGACATCTGATATAACTGATCCTAATTTTATACACACTGCGGACTATCAGACCCGCGGTATATCGGACCTGCGGTCTACCGGACCCGCGGTCTATCGGGATGTCCCCGAATGGTTAGCAGATGATACATTACGATTTGATACAAATGATTTTGATACTTTCCAAGACCCATTTCTAGTTTGATTTTGACATAATTTTTCATAATATTTTTTTTTCATAGGTGACTTTATTTCTTAAGCGCCTATACTCTACCCATAACCTTTTCTTTTGTTTAGTTTTAGCTTTATGTTTAATTCGATCTCTCTGTTTCATTAAGTTCAAGAAATGTTAATTTAGCCAGGGAGAGTGTTTATTCTATACACGTTTAGTTTTAAATGGCATATGTTTATCCACAACCTCTATCAAAAGTTATTCCTACCTTTTTACCGCATCACTTATATCATCAAAATCTCATTCCAATACTTCTTTCACTTCCTGAAAGTAATATATTTTTCATGGGTACCTATTGAATGGGATTTTCAAATGAGAAAACTCATTGCATGATCACTGAGCCCATTATCGATTACACCAAAAGACCTCACTTTATTTATAGAATTTGTAAGCATTTGATCAATTAGTGTTGCGGAACCGCCCACTATTCTTGTATATTTAGACGTATTAATTTGTTTTCGCGAATAAATACTATTGATTTGATTGTATTTCAAAGTCAGTGAATTACTCGGGCGTTTTAGATCAAAATTTGCATATTCAATTATTATTGAATAGTTGAATCCACTAACAAAAGATATAATTTGTTCATAGTAATCGAGAACCGCACTATTGGAATTAGGAGGTCTGTACCAATTAACAAAATAGGTTGAGTGTTTTTTTAATGAGTAACAATCGCTATTGCTTCTATCGAGGACAAAGAATCATGCTCTAAGAGCGTAAATTTCCAAGTTTCGTGGATGCAAATTGCAATTCCACCTCCTATTATATTTCTGTCTTTTCGGATTATTTCAAAATTCGGTATAAGTACCTCACCAACATTGATGCTAACATTTAATCTAGTTTCATTAAGTGCAAATATGTGAATTTGATTGTCAATGACAATTGAACATATTTCATCAGTATTCCTCAATAAGCTCACAACATTTAACTGCGCAAAACGCAATCCCTTTAATGATAACTCCCGATATTTACAATTTCTTTCGTCATGTCCAACAAATGGTTCACTATAAATCGGTAGGCTTAAAGTATCAGAAGCATCATTATTAAAAGGTCATTCTTTCATCATACATTTTGGACATTTCCAATCTAAGAAAAGTTCTGAATCATCGTTATAAATCCTCATAAATATGTTGACACAAGAAATATGAACTCATAAATTGCAAGCCTACAAAGTAGCCCCTTTGGTTATTTTTCACGCTGATGTTACATATAGCACAATGGAAACGCCTGTTCATTTACAATGATATAGAAGAAAACAAAGAAAAGAAAAAGGAAAAGTCAAAGTAACAAAAAAAACACTAAAAGAAACCTTAACAATCCCCAGACTACAATTACATAAAATACAATAGTAATAATAATGAATGGATTGAATGAAAGCTAAAATAAAAGTATCTTAGTAAGCGAAATGTCGTTTTTTCCTACCCTTGCCAAGTGTAATGTAAAAAAATTCTATCAAAAGGTGTTATCATTGTCCAATGTGAGTAAAAGGCAAAAAATCCTCCATAAGACTGCATCTCAATAGATACTCTGTCATTTCAGAATAAGACTGTAGAGAACAGAGATATTGTCATGCATGTTGAACATCATGATATAATAGGATGACCTTTAAGCAGGTTCAAAACTTCTACGAAGAGGTAATGAACTCTATCTAAGTAAAGTCAAGTAACAAATACCCATTATGAACGACATAAAAGATGGTTAAACAATCTGACAGATTGGGAATTTAAATTGACAGTATTATCATTATCCAATGAGAGTAAAAGACAAAAGTCCTCCATGAGATTGTAACTCAATAGAATATAACTACATGGAACAAAATAATAAATACCGTCGTTCATGTTAAACATGGCAAAAGGGTGACCTATCAGTTCAAAACGAATTTAGAAGTCTATAACTTTTGATCAAACATCGTCAAGAACCAATGAATATTCTGAACATTAAAAGATGGTTTAAAAATCTAGACGAGATATCGCCATGCATGCTGACCATCATGAGATAATAGGATGACCTATATAAGCAGAAGAGTTAGCAGAAGAGTTAATGAACTCTATCTAAATAAGTCAAGTAACACATACCCATTATGAACGACATAAAAGATGGTTAAACAATCTGACGGATTGGGAATTTAAATGGACAGTATTATCATTATCCAATGAAAGTGAAGACAAAAGTCCTCCATTAGACTGTACCTCAATATAATATAAGTATATGCAACAAATAAAATGGCAAAAGGATGACCTATCAGTTCAAAAGCGAATTTAGAGGAAAAAAACACTTTGCTCAAACTTGACAAGAATAAGTGAACATTCTAAATGTTTTAACGATAATTTGAAAACAATTGTCTCTATCATTCCAGAAAAAAAATATTATCCTCATAGAGTAGAATATACATTGTCTAATAAACCGGACTGAGATATCGTCATGCATGCTGACCATCATAAGATAATAACATAATAATAGCTAAAGAACTTTTCCATCAAACCCAAGTAACAATGACAATCCTGGACATCATAAAAGATGGCTAAACAATCTCATTTGGACTTTAAAATAGACAGCAGTACTATTATCCTAAATTACAGTGGAAAAGTCACACTCTTTGTCATTCCAGAATAAGACTGTATAGAACAGAGTTATCGCCATGCATGTTGAACATCATGAGATAACAGAGCGACCTATGAGCAAGTTCAAAACGTTTACGAAGAGGTAATGAACTCTATCTAAGTAAGTCAAGTAAAAAATACCCATTATGAACATCATAAAAGATGGTTAAACAATCTGACTTGGAATTTAGATGTACAGTATTATTATTGTCCAATGAGAGTAAAAGGCAAAATTCCTCCATGAGAATGTAACTTAATAGAATATAAGCACATGCAACATATTAATACCGTCATGCTGGTTAAACATGGCAAAAAAGGATGAACTATCAGTTCAAAGCTAATTTAGAGATTTAAAAAAAATGCTCAAACTTGACAAGAATCAATGAACATTCTAAATATTTTAACGAGAATTTAAACACAACTGTCTCTATCCTTCCAGAAAAAAAAGTATTATCCTCATAGAGTGGCAATCAATGACAGAGTGGCCCAAAAAATGACAAGAGTGAGCACTAAAGTGCATATTATTAAGATAAACGAGTGGAATACTGACTAAAATACAATTTTTAATATGCCATTCCTGTGATATATGCTGTATTTTGAAATTCAAAATGCCCGCCATAGGCCATATATTTATTATGTACAATGCGAATGGAGAAACCAATTTTCACACGAGTAACAAACATAAAACGCATATAATTGTGACCAACGAGTAAAATATTGTCTGACAACATGTTTTGTACAAGCCATATCATTTCTTTTGTCATGCATAAGATAAATGCTGTATTATGAAATTCAAAATGGCCCCTATAGGTCTTAATAGCATTATCTACAATGTAAATGGGGACATATAATTTTGTAAGAATTTGGATTTGCATGACTATGACATCCATATAATCCTGTTGTACGAGTAAATTAATGTTATATGAAAACATATATATATATATATTTATTGTAGCATTTTTTTCTGCTATATAGGTGATAAATACAGAATTATAACATTCTAATTTTCACAAGAGTGACAATCATAAAATGCATATTACTATGATGTACGAGTAAACACATTGTCTTAAACATGATTTCTAACTAGATACATCATATATTGGTCGTAGAGGTAATAAATACTCTACTTTAAAATAAAAAAAAATGGCTGCAATAGGTCCTTTAATTCGCACACATTCGTAATTCCGAAGAACCTTCCGAAGGTTTGTTATTTCAAAGGTTCGTATTTCCGAAAGTTCGGAAGTCTAAAGGTTCGTTAATCCGAAACCGAAGTAAGGTTCGTAATTCCGAAGGTTCATTAATCCGAAAACAAAATGATTAACGAACGTAACTTCGTTTTCGGACTATTTAAGGGCAATAATCCAGTTCGAAAAATACCCTAATACCCTTTCTCTGCAATATCCTTAATCTCCCCCTTCTCCCTCTCTCTCCATACCAACCATTCCAGTTTCCTCTTCCCTATTTTCTTCTCAATTTATCTATCTCTTCCTCCATATCTCATTCTCTTAAAAGAAATCAGTCAAATTTACTAGACCAGTAGTCAGTTGGGAGCAACTGATATGGCAATCACTGATATTCACATTTCTAACATATATTCTAGTTATAAATAACTCTGTTCTAGTAAAATATGACTAAAAAATAGTCAGATATGACTTGAATAACAGTTGCACCCAGCTGACCATATTAAATAGTCATTTTTGACTGATTTGTTTTTAGAGTGCACTTTCTTTCTCTGCATATCTTAACAAATTTAATTCTTTCTTTGTTCTCTATCTCCTTTCCAATGTTTCTTTGACACACCTATGTTTGTTCCCCTTTCTCTCTTTTCCCTCACCTTTTATGGTTCAACCCTTTCTCCTCCCCGCCATTCCTCTTTCTTCCTCTTTTCTGATTA
Source organism: Lytechinus variegatus (assembly GCF_018143015.1). Taxonomy (NCBI): domain Eukaryota; kingdom Metazoa; phylum Echinodermata; class Echinoidea; order Temnopleuroida; family Toxopneustidae; genus Lytechinus; species Lytechinus variegatus. The sequence continues at coordinate 173,231 of NC_054748.1, read as the reverse complement.
TAACCCCATATCCGACAGAAAGCCCCCAAAAACTGTAAAAAAAAGCTCTTCCACAAAGAAAAAAAAGCCATTCCAGCTCTGAAAATAAAAATACCTGAAAAATACATATATATCCATTCTATACAATACAATTGAATTCAATTTCTTCGAATTTATTCAAATTCATTCATCGTGAAAATACAAGAATAAAAAGCATACTTACACAATGTAACTACAAAAAAACACAAACATATTCTAAATACAGGAAGATATGAGAAGGATAAAAATGAAGAGCTCACTTTTTAAATTTTTCATCAAATTTGATTTTATTTTTTTTCGTCTGAATTCATAGATTTTTAGTAGCTCTATATAACAAAGAAAAGTTGAAATGGAAATTTATCCCTTACTTAACGAAACGAAACAGTTACAAACTAATGAAGACGCATGAAATGCCGTGTATGATATCGTGTAATCTAAATCAAACACAACTTTGATACAGTATACATTGCATAGAGATATGACTAGCAAGCTGGTTCTTTGGTTCCAAAGCTAGATACTGTGTGCTGATAACACTTGGCTGTTCAAAATATGAATATATAAAAAAATAATGCTTGTAAAAAAGTAAATATGTTTTTCTTCGAAATATAACAATGCAGTAGGTTTATTTGTTCAATAACTTATAAGAGTTCTGTAATCTTCACAGCTATGGTACATAATCCTGAACTTGTGAACTTTATTTTTTTTTTGGGGGGGGGCAGATACAGTTGTCTGCTATACCATATGAGATATTTTCAAACCTACCTGTGTATTTTTTCGTCCTAATAAGCCAATTTTCTATGTCAAAACTTGCATAGGTATAGTTGCTAGGCTAGATGCCGCCGTCAGTAGTAATTCAAAATAGCGACCTTACTCATCACTTTAATGATATTAAACGGAGTACAAGAAGTAATATAAATGCTAATATTAATAACAACACTGATAATGATAACATAGTTCTAGCTGCCCGTTTTTGACCCATGTGCTTTTAATTATTATCTACTGATCCAGGTCAGTAAGGTTTGTATGACCTTGTGTTTTTTGTTATTAAAGTATTCAGTGCTTTGTTGGTTTCGTGTCAATTCAAGGTTTATAATTCCAAGTATAGGTGGTGCCACTTGTGGAATCTTGGGTAATTTCTGCAAAGTAGCAAAATCCACTATGGCCGCTGAAATGTGAAAACTACCCAACGAAATCACAAAATTGCACACAATGAATATTAAATGCCTGCAGATTTGACGCAAGAGTGAAATAACGTTCAAAAATATTATTTTTCCCCAAAAAACATTCTTGATGTTAAAATATGTATGCGATAGCGTCACAAACATTTTAATTTGGCAAAAGCTCCGAGCTTTCATGGTGTAATAAGTCCCCGACTATACACCATGAATGCTCGGAGTTTTTTCCAACACATTTACCTTACTGAAAGATGAAGCAATTTAATCACTAACTAAAAATATTTGTGACGTTATCGCATACATATTTTAACATCAAGATTTTTTTTGGAAAATTAATATTTTAAGAACTGTACAAAGTAAGTGCAGGATTGTCTCTGATTGTTTCGTTTCGTTTTCTTTTTCTTATTTTGAAAGTACGCATTTGCTCATTTAATTAATTAGGAGCAACACTTTTAATCCTGCATGTGGAATGAGAATTGAAATAATCATTAGCGCTCAAAGCGCGGGGTAATACAATGAATTAGTTTGATATCATTTTTCAACTTTCTTTTTATATTGGTCCTGCTCTCGTCCTTTTTCTTTTTCAGTTCGTCGTTCTCCTTTTTTTGTTTTCTTTTTCACATTATTTTTAAATAAAGAATAAAGTAAAATCAATTCATGAATACAAATAATACATACGTTGTAAATAGGAAGCTCAATTATTCAGGAAATAATCATTATAGTAATAATAAACAATTTGACAAAAAATTAAGTCAGAAATAATAATCAGACATATACAATCTATGCTGTATAAAGATTTCCTCCCTTTTTATTGATTTATCAAATTTGATGTGGGATATTTTAGGTCCCTGTTGCATAAGTTTGAAAAGGAATGATTTTGTAGGAATCAAAATCGTTAAGACTGTATCGTTGCGCGAGTGAACGACATGCATCCCATATTTTCTTTATTTTCTTGCTGTACGGACAGAAACTAGATGGGATGCATCGCGGTCCTTGCATGCTAAGCATACCGTAATTTTTATTCCGCATACTTTCCTTATTTCGAGGTCGATTTTCTTCGTTCGAAATTGAAAATGGACTAGTATTGGATGTCTGAATGTAATATGCCTTTGAAAACGTGATTAATATCGAATACAATAATTTCATTCCGAAGATCCTTCTACAGGCAGACAAGTCTTAATAGCACAGCTGTTGTTTATCATTTTGTCCTTGGCTCAACGCTCGTTTAGCTGGCCCGTGGTGGTGAAATCGAGACAAGGGGATTATCTGGCCAAGATGGGTTTATCGGGGTTGGAAAAGTTGTTTGAGATTTGCAAACGCAAAACGGGGTATGCGACCGCAGTTTGCAGTCCGAAGTAAGGTCGAGAATCAAACGGGATATTTTCGTAATGAAATTGATCACTAGTTGCCCATTTCATTCAATATTATCGGAAAATGACTCTTTACGGCTACCGCATGTGTAAATGACACGTTTTTAGAAATTTCACTGTTTTAACAAAACGGATTGCTTGATTTATTTTTAATTCACGGTACTCTGATAAATAATTGGTTTAAGTGATCGAATTTTTAAAAGATAAAATGATCATTTCTTCAGAGGTAATTTTGGACGAAACCATTTGACAATGGGGGTTTAGCATTTGTTTTTCATGAGCATTTCTTTTACACATTGCTGCTGATTGCTGCGATGTAAATACCATGACGGTCTTTCTTATTGTATTTGCTGTTCGCTAATATGTTTAATTCTTTCTGAAATTTCTCTAAAACTAGTTTTTTAAGATTTGAAACTTATTGTAGAATTAGAAACATGTAGTTTCTTCTCAAATGCTAACAGACAATCAGGAAACAGTATTTTAACGATGTGATCAATATTTGAAAATACTTTTATTGAATTCTACGGGTGAAAATAACCCTATCTACCAAGTTTAATCGTACAAATGTGTGAATAATGGGTTTTGGCGCACTTTGGGTTCATTCTGGCCCACTGTGCAGCGGTTCAAAGAATGCTTATAATACTCACCCTTCACTTTTATCTTTACACGTCGTGCCATGCTTCATGAAGCTTTTCTCCTGTCTTTATCAAATGATAAAATAACTGCATATAATTTATCAATATTATTCTTACAAATTTTAAGAGGAATTATTTCTAAAGAATTAAATTTGGATCGAAGAAATACATGAAATACTTCGATGATGATGATCGGAATCAATGTCCTAATAGATGGTAAAGAAATGTTGCGCTGGAGCATAAAAAAATATGTTTCAAAAGGGTATATATGTTTCATTTTTGTTTCAATTTAACAATGCAGTAAGATTAACTGTTCAATTACTAATAAGTCTACAAACTATATTTATGGTACATGTAAATACACCTATTAAAACTCCTTATTTCGAAGCTTAAACCAAAATTATATATCACTTTGGGGCAATAGATTTACTTGGTAATTCAAAAAGATGCAAACGTTGGTATAAGAAATCACTTATTTCAAGAAAGATAAAACTGCAATGTAAATAAAATGCCCTGGACAAGTTCTGTGGCGAGAAAATAACCCCGAAATTTCACGGCGCAGTCGGGCAACGTAGTCTACTCTTGTTCCAATATCTAAAGAAAAAAAAATAAGTTCATAATAATTAAAAGATTACTGAAGGTCTACTCTGTCTCGTTGACCATGGAATTTCATATGTCAATGGATTGTAAATGCATGTGTATTTCTTAATAAATAACCACTTTTCTGTTTGAATGAATAATTTGACGGGCGATATTGGATAAAATATAATTTATAATGAGATTATCACTATTGGTACTTCAAACATATTTATTTGTTCAATAAAACGTGAATCTTAATATCCATAATAAAGCATGGCATTACTAAGAATAGTATCTCCAGATAATTTATTTTTCCCACTCTCGTGATATGTGTGAACAGTTTCAAAGTGGCAAATGGGCACACGTAGATAACGCGATATCATACACGCTATGTTTTTGATGTCACGACTAGTATTGGGTTATCAAACTTTCGTATGTTCCAAACTACCAGTAATCGCGATATTGCTTCTTCTTTTTTTTGGGGGGGGGTGCAAGAAGAAGAAGACGGAGAAGATGTAGAGGGCGAACAAGAAGAAGAATTAGGAATGGGAAGAATGATGAGATGAAAAAAAAGAGAGCACAACTGCGAAAAATGTTAATTAGTGGAACGAGGTTAAATAAATTCTTTAATTCTCCCCGCACAGATTTATTCAGTTTGCATTCCACATACAGTATTCAAAATGTAAATCAAAAGCGTGTTGCTGAGACCTTTTTCTGCGAATTCAAAAGGGCAAAGCATTTTCCCTCGAAAAATAGTAAAATAAATATGAAAAACTGAAATAAAATGAAATTAATTTAAAACATATGAAATAGTAAATAAAAAAATGGGTAAATAAATAAATAATTTACTCAATATTAAAAGTAATTTTGATAAACAATAGAAAACAAGATATCAATATTTATCAAAGACATCGTACTTATATTTTGATTTCTTCACGTCGTGCATAAGCTGCATTTAGCATTTTTTCTATTTTTTTCCTTGAATTTATAATTTTGGGGTATGGTGATTTTGGCCCGTATTCAATAAGCTTTAAAATAATTAATTTCGAAAGAATTAAACTTTGATCAAAGACAAATATAAAATTATTCCATGATGGTTATCGGAATTTTGAACATTCTACTGATGGGTAAAGAAATGTTGCACTTGACTTTTAAAAAATAATTTTTGCCCTAAAAAGTATTTTAGATCATATAAAAAAGAAACGAAACAGCTACAAGCTAATGAAGGTGAAAGGAATGCCGTGTATGATATCGCATAATCTAAATGGTGTACAAACACAACTTTGGTACTGTAAATATAGATATGAAGAGCAAGCTGGTTCTTGGGTTCCAAAGTTAAATGCCGTGTGCTGATAAAACTTAGCTGTTCAAATAGGAATATATAGCAATGATTGTTTATAATAAAGCATATATGTTTTTCTTCGAAATATAACAATGCAGTAACTTTATTTGTTCAATAACTTATCAGAGATCTGCAATCTTCAAAGATATGGTACATACACCTCTTAAGCAACCTGAACTTGTGAACTTTAAAACATTTTTTGTTTCTTTTTTTTTGGGGGGGGGGTTCTTTGTTAGACCATATGAGATATTTTCAAACATGACCTGTGAATGTTTTCGTCCAAATAAGCCTATTTTCTGTGTCAAATCTTGCAAAGGTATAGTTGCCAGTCTAGATACCGCCGTCAGTAGTTATTCAAAATAACGACCTCACTCATTACGATGATGATAATAAAGAAATCACTAGAAGTAATAATTATGATAATATTAATAACAACAATGATAATAATAACAATAATGCTAATATTTATAATGTGTATAAAATGTTCTTATTCACGGCTTTAGTTCGAGCTGCCCGCTTTCGACCCATGTGCTTTTAACTATTATATACTGATCCAGGCCAGTAAGGTTTGTATGACCTTGTTTTTGTTTTTACTATATTCAATGCTTTGTTGGTTTCGTGTCAATTCAAGGTTTATAGTTCCAAGTATAAGTGGTGCCACTTGTGTAACCTTGGGTAATTTCTGCAAAGAAGCAAAATCCACTATGGCCGCCGAAATGTGAAAACTACCCAACGAAATCACAAATTTGCACACAATGAATATTAAATGCCTGCAGTTTTGACGCAAGATTGAAATAACGTCTGAAAATATATTTTTCAAAACCAATTTTCTTGTTGTTAAGATATGTACCCGATAGTGTCACAAATATTTTTAGCTAGTGATTTAAAATTTCTTCATCTTTCAGTAAATTCTTAAGAAATTAGATCGATTAAGTATTTATTTCATAATAAAGAGAGACAAAAAAAGAAATATTGGTACCATAAAGAATGTAGCATTTTAATTTATGCAAAATACAAGGGCAATATAAGTAAAATGCATTCGAAAAATTTTGAGCTTTCATTGTGTATAGTCGGGGCCTTAAACTACTCTTAATTCAAATATTTTAAACACTTTTTTTGCAATCTTGAACACGATTGGTATCTAATGAAACGAGTAATGTGAGCGCGAAGCGCAAGCTATTATTTTTTTTCTTTCTTTATCTAGACTTAAAATCTGACATTTCATGTTTTGTAATCATGAAAGAGAAGAGTATCAATGAATAATACGAGCGCTAGCTGATTTTTTTTCTTTATTTTGACTTGAAGTCTAAATCATTTACACGATTTTATACAAACAACAAACTCGGATATTCCGCATCTGTAATTGGACATGGTGTATATCTCAATAAACATAATGCGAGCTGAAATATTTTATATATCATGACGCGAAGGGGATAATCTGAAGCATTGCAGAGACATGAAGAAAAATTGTGATGAGGATATGGATCCTATTAAATGTACGTAGGCAGATCCAGGGGGCGAGGCCGCCCCCCCCCCCCCCCATTGGCGGAGCACAAAAGGGAAAAAGGGAAAGAAAGAAAAAGAAGGAGAAAAAAAGAGAGAAGAAAAAAAGAAGAGGAGGAAGACGAGTGAATAAAATAATATGAGGGGAATATTTGGAAAATAAAAAGAATCTTTCATGTCACTATATAAAAATTTCGCTCGCACTTCGCGCTCGCATTGCCTGTTAGGCGATTTTCGTGTCTTGTTCATAATGGAGTTTAAGTATCAAGTTTGGAAGTCAATATACAAAACATGTTTCATCTCGGAAAGTGCTCTGTAAAAATCTTAGTTTCATGGTCTGAATATTAACATTTTCTGCTGCGCGCTTTCAAATTTTGACTTATCAGGTACCATAATTTTCGTGTATTCTATAAAAATATATCCTTTTTCAGATCTGATTGTCGAAACGTATCAGCCAGCACTGCACGCTCGCATTTTGATTAGCGAGTTATGTATGTTTCAATTTTGATTATACAACAAACTACTTAAAATCCCCTTTTCATGAGTGTATTAAAAATTTAGGCTCGCAATTTGCAATCGCATTAATAGTTAAAAATATATGAACTGATGCATCCTATTTATAAAAGTGCTCGAAATGTTCATTTTTCAAGCCACAATATCATCAAATTCGCGCCCTCATTAGGCATTCATGAATAAGATATTAATTTAATAATAGAATTGTCCCTTTTGTTTTATCTCGCGCTTAACAAGAGAAATAGGGAGACAGTCATCACTTTCATATGGCGACATGTCCTATGGATGTCCCGGTAATATGTAAAACTCAAAGTAATCATAATGAAAAATATAAGTTCTTTATTAAGTGCGATCCATGTCTATCTCAAAATTTTCCTACAAAGTGCATGAAATATAGAGCTGAAATTGACTCTTTTTTCAGATCGGAATATCAAACAGTTTAAGGTCGCGCTTTGCGCTCGCTTTGATTTTCGTGATAACAGATGTATTTAGAATGTCCATAAGATTCTAGGTCTTAATATGGAACACGCGCACACATGTTTATTTTGATAGTCAACTTGTTCTCTTCATTTAAATCATTATCCAGTTTCAGAACTCTAGATCAAAAAATTTCTGCTCCCTCTTTGTGTTTGCATTGTTAATGTACAAAAGTCACCCATTACTTTTTCTTTTCATAATTAATAAAACATGAATAGAGTGTCCCATTTTTAGGTCTAAATCTTTTTCTCCGCTCGCGCTTCGCGCTGGCATCAATCACTTATTCTGTTTAAGTTACAAAAAGTGCTTAAAATATTCATTCATTAGGTAGAATTGTCAAAAAATTCAGCTCGCGCTTCATTCTTGCATTATTTCATTTTTAAAATCTGTATCGTCTTCGGCTAAATGTATGCAATCTTTAACAGGTACCTTTCCATCGGTTAATTTCTGATTGCGTTTCGAGCTCGTAGTAAATATTTAGTTGCATCACACATTCGCATGTTTTTTAGGACAACAAATATTGCCAAGAATGTTCAAATCTTAAAAAGAAAAATACATAAGATTTCCCAAAAAAATTAGCTCGCGCTTCGCATTTTATAAATATGGATTATGATATTATATATTTTTATGTTGATTTCTAAGAATAAAGCTAAGAAGTGACTATTAGGACTACCCCTACAAAGAAACAAACAAAATCATCTTCGAGCGGCCGATCAGGGAAAATATGGTAGAAAAAAAAATCCCCCCCCCCCTATTGACGTAAACTTGATCCGCCCCTGAATGTATGATGCAAGCGCCAAGTACGAGCTGATTTTATTTTTTTTAGACCATTAACCTCGAAGCACTAATCATTGTCAGTACAGATCTAGACGCGCGAGGTGAAAACCTTTACTTGTAAACTTAACACCCCCCTTGTGTTAAACAAACAGAAACAAACTCAGATTCCCAATGTGATTGAACAAGATGTGGATTTTGCGAGCGCAAAGCGCGAGCTGAAATTTTTGATACCGGTATACATCTAGGCCTCCTGACCCGAGCGTAATTAGCTTTTGAACACTGTCCAACGTGAAGGATGATTGAAGAGAGGATTTGGATCTCTGTGAATCGAGCACGAAGCGCGAGCTTGAAAATGTTTGAATCAAGACTTCAAATCAGTACATTCTATGAATGTCTATATAGAGGGCTCACGTTCGCATTGCCAAAAAATGAATTTTCGACAATTCAACTTGATATTTCCTCGACAAAATTAGAAATACCGAGCAAGGACAAGGTACAGTTGGAACAGCTTTACGTTACCCGACAGTTTGTCATTTTCCCGACAGGCGTCAGTCCAACAACCCTGCGTTTGCTTAACAGAAACGAATAAAACATATACATATTTCACTTTTCCAACATCTCAGACACCGCATCCTTAGTTACACCTACTCAATAGTCCAGGATAGGCCCCAAAGAAAATTGATCAAACCTTGTTTTTTTACAATATATTTTGATGGTTTCTTGTCAATTCGAGGGTGTTGATTACGAATATGGATTGTACCACTCGTGTAACCTTGAGCATTTTCCGCAAATTGGCAAATCCAATATGGCCCCCAAAATATGCAAATTACCCATGAAAATCATAAAGTTGTCCGCACATTGGCTGTGAAATGCATGAAATTGTGTGGCAGGGATGAGATACTCTCTGGAAAAATAATTTTTAACAAAATATATTTTTCCTGATATTCAAAATGGCCGCCACAGGCCATTTTACACTCTATTATGTACAATATGAATGAGGAAAACTAATTTTCAAAAAATTGGCACTAAACTGCAGAAATCCCCGATGTATGAACGAAGTAATAAATGCAAATCATAATTACTAACGAGATATATCATTTATTACGTCATATGGGAACATTGTTGTATCTTAAAATCTGAAATAGCCGCCACTGGCCCAACGAGTATTATTGTTTGTTTGTTTGTATTTATTTCCATATAAAAGATAAAATATATACATGCTCAATCATATGGAGGATGGCCCATTTCAGCGTTATTGATAAAATACCACTGTTCTTCCATGGGGTCCTTTAAAACAAGAATACATGGATATAAAACAAATACACAAAACTTAATTGAATGCATGAAAAGAAAAAAAATCACTACCAACCCCCAAAAAATGCAACAACAGGCAAAATGATTATGGAAAACCGAGATACAATTAAATATTTGATTTAAAGGACTGAATCGTTGAACTAGACGATAAATAAATTGGTAATTTGTTATAAAGTGCAGCCCCGCTGTACAAAAAATGTCCGTTTACAGCTGTTTGACTTTGGTTTTGGAAGACTGAGGCTATTTTCTGTACGCAAAGAGTAAGGGTATGATTTACGAGAAAATTGTGTTTTCATATAATCAGGTGCAAAATTATTCAAAATTTTAAACATCATAACGTTCATATGTTCCTTTTGCCGGAATTTGAAGTCTTCCATTTCAAGATATCATGGATGTGAGAATGAAGTATGCAAATATGGATCGATTTTTAGAATAATTCTTCCTGCACGATTTTGTAGCTTTTGCAATAAATCCAAATACTTTTCATGCAGATTGCCAAACAATATCAGCATAATCAAAGTGTGGAAGGATAAGTGAAGAATATATCAAATTTAAACTATATTCATTAACAAATCGCCTAAGTCTGCCAAAGAAACCAATCACTTTAACAATTTTTGAACACCTGTGATCAAAATGAACATTCCATTTAAGTTCCCTATCTATAAAAACTCCAAGATATTTAACACATTGTACCATTTGAATATATGTTTCGCGAATGCGTAAGTGAAGATTTTTATTTCTTGCCAACAGATGCTGAGTACCTAAAAACATACCTATGGTTTTATTACAGTAAATTTTTGATCGATTTTTGCTCATCCAATTTGCAACATTTTTCAGTTCATTATTAAGTGTTCTTTCAACTACATGTAAAGGCAGATTTTTGTCCTAGAAATATAAAACAGAGTCATCGGCATATAAAAGAAAGGAACATTTATGAAGAGAGCATGACAAATCATTTATGAATATAACAAAAAGAAGCGGACCCAATATAGACCCCTGGGGTACACAATCTGAGATTACATATTCATAAAAAAAGACATTATTCAACCAAGTTATCGTTTTACAATCGGAAAGTGAGTGATTTACCAGTAATTCCAAGAAGAGAAATTTTAGATAAAAGTATTTGGTGATTGACTAGGACAAAGGCTTCTTGTAAATCTAAAAAGACGGCTCCAGTGTAATCCCCATTATCCATGGCAAGAAGCCATTCATCAGTAACATTTGATAGGGCTGTCGTAGTTGAGTGTTAAGGTCCAAATCCTGATTGTTCAGAAATGAGGATTCAGTTTTTATTCAGATAATGCAATACCTGTTTTTGAATGACCCTTTCAAGTAACTTAGAAACGCATGGGAGTAATGAAATTGGTCTAAAATTATCAGGATTCGATTTATCCCCCTTTTTGTGTAAAGGTATTATCTTGGCAACTTTCCATTTACCTGGTACTTTTCCGTCTACAATAGATTTATTTATTAAATATGTTATTGAGGGGACTAATTCATTTGCACAAGTCTTTGGAATGAATTTAGATATACCATCAACTCCAACAGATTTTTTTTTTTTGTAAGTGTATTGATTTCTTTCAAAATATCACTTTCTTGTATCTTGTTTAAAGTAAATATATCATCAATATCAAGTACCTGAGGAAAATCAGATAAACCTTGCGTTGTTAACAACACTTGCAAAATGTAGATTAGATTTATTAGCAGTATCGAAAGCGTCACCAGTGCATGAATGGTTGTTTATAGCCCGAAAGACCGCGAGTCCGATAGACCGCGGGTACGATAGTCCGCAGGGCCGATAGACCGCGGGTCCGATAGTCATAGTCCTCGGTGTGTGTAAAATTATGATCAGGATATAGTGAGATCCAATGGCATCAAAAGGTCAAAATGTCAATGATACGAGCCCATGGGGTTCTATAACGATGACCCAAAGGACAATCGCCCTCTGACAACTACTCCAAGGAAAATATTATCCTCATATTTTTATCGCCGGCGACTGTTACCCCCAACCACTCCCCCCCCCCCCTCTGAAATTCACACTCTAGACGCCAATTACCCCTAGTATGGAGCCTTTCAAATGCCACTGACTTGACGACATGGCGAGATACTTTTTCTTGCCAAGTCGACTAAATAAGCTTTTGTCCGCATGGCGAAATACGTTATCCTGCCAAGTCCACATATAAAAAGTTATACGTCAACATGGTGAGATATTTTATCTTGCCAAGTCGACTTGCAACAGGTTATATGTCAACATGGCGATAATTATATCGGGATTCTCGCCGGGACTTGTACACTTCATATCTCGCCATGTCGATATATCGACTTGACAAGATAGAATATATCGCCATGTCGAAAGAATAAGCTTATTAATTATACATGACAAGATAAAGTATCACGCCATGTCGTCACGTGGATGGTATTTTGAAGGCATCGTACTAAGGGTAATTGTCTGGAGGGTAAATTTTCGAGGGTAACAGTCGCGGTGGTAAAAATATCATTGAAGGTGTTGTCAGGGGACGATTGCCCTAATTGGGTTATTGTTATAGAACCTAGGCGCGGATCCAGGATTTCGTGAGTAGGAGGGCCCAAATTTGACCTGATTCTTGGCGCTCATGTGTACTTTTCGAAAAATGGCGCCCACTTCCTCCCGGCCAGGCTAACTTAAGTGCCTTAAATGGATTTTGAATTATCTTATAATCACATTTTAAAAAAGGCAATTAAAGACCACTCTTTTAACGTGTTCTTGAAAAAAATCCATGAATATATAATGAAATATCCATAGGAGAGTAGGCCTACTAGAATATTGTGTGAACGGGAGCTGCAGTTTCTTTACTAGTTGTTATAGAATTGCCTTCAATAATATTAATAACTTCTTGGGAATAATGCAATCTCGAAGCAATCGACTTATTCTCCTCATTAGTGGCGTATTTATTCAGCATGTGTGTACGGGGGGGTCTTGTTGAATGTTTGTAGAGGGCAGTAAGATAAAAAAAATAAATGAAATGGGGGGAGCAGAAGTTAAATAATATCTGAGATTTTATCTTTAAAAACACATTGAGGTATTTCAAAAGGCCTAAATGAAAAATGAGAACGCGAAGCGTGATCTGATTTCTTTTTATTATTTGTCATGTTTTTTATCCTGAAAGCCTAATTCCGGGGGCGGACACAGCTTCCGCAAAAAAGGAGGGTGCGCATTTTTTCACCCATATTTTCCCCGATCGGCAGCTCAATGTTTGATGTTTTTTTTGTTTCTTTGAAGGGGTTGTTCCAGTGGCGTAATGAGCCAACAATTTTGAGGGGGCTCGATATGGCGTATCGCATAAAATTAATAAGAAGTTTCCAGTGAGCGAAGCGAGCAATCAAATATGCTGACATTTTTATTACAAAAATACAAGGTTGTGATAGATTTTCAAATAATATTTGGAAAATAATATCATATTTCATCATAATCCCTTTCCTTTTCTCTCTTTTTTCTTGGTCCTGATTTTTTTTTTATTAATTTATTTTATTTTATTTTATTTATTTATAATTTTTTTTGGGGGGGAAACGCCAATGACCTAACAGTCATTTCCTACCTTTACTTTATAAACAACATGAATGTGTAATAATCTCATAAGCCCTATGCAACCTAAAAAAATGAAATTTCATGTATTTTGTCCTGAAAATTGAAAATTCTTGGCAATGTTTGTGAACCTGAACAAAATGCGTTATGTAACTAGATAATTACAATGAGCGCGAAGCGCGATCAGAAGTGTTAACAATGCATTCTGGCCTAGACGGAAAGGGACCTGTTAAGGACGTTTTGCAGTTAGCCATTAAGACGATACATATTTCAACGATTAAATAATGAGAGCGCGAAGCGCAAGACGGATAATTTTTGATATTCCAACCCAAAAAGATGAGATTTCACCCCCCCCCCCACGGGACACTTAGTGGCGTAACTACGGGGGACGTGCCCCCCCCCCCAATCGACTGGCCAAAAAAAAACGGGGAAAAGGAGAAAAAGAGGGAAAAAGGAAGAGAACCGTAGTGGGGAAAGAAGAAATTATTAAAAGAAATAATGTTATATTGTATTATGTTATATTACATAAGAAGCATTTTTTTCGTAACTTTATGAGACATTATCAACCTCCCGTTTTCAAATCAATATACAGCAAATATATTTCTTGGCAATTCGTTGTTTTATGTATTGACATATTCTTCTTTTCCATGACCACTTTAAAGTGATTGCAATATTTTAAGGTCTTAATATAAAACATTTCCTGTCCGTGCTAACGTTCGCATTAGTGGATTGGTGGGATTTCTGCTCTTCATAAACTCCTAAAATCGGTCCGAAAATTAATTTTTCTGATCTGAATATCAAAAATTTTCAGCTCGCGCTTCGCGCTTGCATCATTTGGTTAGTGAAATACGTAGGGTCTTAGTGAATTCCAACAAGCAAGCCCCTCTTCAGGCTTGAATTTCCTAAATTTTCAGCTTGCGCATCGCGCTCGCAGCATTTGATTAGTGAGATGCGTATGATAATCATGATTACAATGACTTCAAAAAATTGCTTCATATGTTTAGATGTAATTCGAACAAAATCATCAAGCGCTTGGCACTAGCATTAGATGACTATGGTGAGATATTTATACTCTTAATGGATTCTAAAATTTAGTCCTTAAAATTCACCTGTTTAGGGTCAATGTATACAAAAAAAAACTAGTGTTTCGCGCTCGCATTGTTCGTTTAGCGAGACAGTCACGTAACATGATTACAAAAAAATGCTTATAGTGTCCCTTTTTAGCTCTGAATACAAAAATTTTCAGCTCACGCTTCGAGTGGGATACATATCCGTTTAATGGCACTGCATGTCCTTAAACTATCTCTATTAGGTCAGTATACCTGACAACTGAGCGAGCTTCGCACGCTCCCTAAGTGACTCGAAATTTTTGCTGGTGCCCCCCCCCCCATGCCGTGACCCACGGTACGCCACTGACTCGAGTCATGTTTTGTCAATCATGAAAAAGGATGGGTAATTTTTGGTATCTTCATAATGCGAGTGGAAAGCGCGAGCAGAAAACTTTTGATATTCTGATCTGAAACTGAATAATTTTAGTACGTTTTGAATAAGATCAAGCTGCGTATCTCAAAAAACATGCTTGCGCGTGTCTTAGAGTTAGACAGAATCTGAATTTTGAATGCATTTATTTTTTTTCCATCTTCCTCTCTCTCTTTTTATTCTCTCCCTTTTCCCCTCTTCCCCCTCTTTTTTAGCTGGGGGTGGGGGGGGGGGGGTCAGGCAATTCACCTCGGCCTTCCCATGGATCTGCACCTGATAGAACCCAATAGTCTCGTATCATTTGACCTTTGGACCTCTCGATGACATTTGATATAACTGATCCTAATTTTATACACACTGCGGACTATCAGACCCGCGGTATATCGGACCTGCGGTCTACCGGACCCGCGGTCTATCGGGATGTCCCCGAATGGTTAGCAGATGATACATTACGATTTGATACAAATGATTTTGATACTTTCCAAGACCCATTTCTAGTTTGATTTTGACATAATTTTTCATAATATTTTTTTTATTTCATAGGTGACTTTATTTCTTAAGCGCCTATACTCTACCCATAACCTTTTCTTTTGTTTAGTTTTAGCTTTATGTTTAATTCGATCTCTCTGTTTCATTAAGTTCAAGAAATGTTAATTTAGCCAGGGAGAGTGTTTATTCTATACACGTTTAGTTTTAAATGGCATATGTTTATCCACAACCTCTATCAAAAGTTATTCCTACCTTTTTACCGCATCACTTATATCATCAAAATCTCATTCCAATACTTCTTTCACTTCCTGAAAGTAATATATTTTTCATGGGTACCTATTGAATGGGATTTTCAAATGAGAAAACTCATTGCATGATCACTGAGCCCATTATCGATTACACCAAAAGACCTCACTTTATTTATAGAATTTGTAAGCATTTGATCAATTAGTGTTGCGGAACCGCCCACTATTCTTGTATATTTAGACGTATTAATTTGTTTTCGCGAATAAATACTATTGATTTGATTGTATTTCAAAGTCAGTGAATTACTCGGGCGTTTTAGATCAAAATTTGCATATTCAATTATTATTGAATAGTTGAATCCACTAACAAAAGATATAATTTGTTCATAGTAATCGAGAACCACACTATGGGAATTAGGAGGTCTGTACCAATTAACAAAATAGGTTGAGTGTTTTTTTAATGAGTAACAATCGCTATTGCTTCTATCGAGGACAAAGAATCATGCTCTAATAGCGTAAATTTCCAAGTTTCGTGGATGCAAATTGCATTTCCACCTCCTATTATATTTCTGTCTTTTCGGATTATATCAAAATTTGGTATAAGTACCTCACCAACATTGATGCTAACATTTAATCTAGTTTCATTAAGTGCAAATATGTGAATTTGATTGTCAATGACAATTGAACATATTTCATCAGTATTCCTCAATAAGCTCACAACATTTAACTGCGCAAAACGCAATCCCTTTAATGATAACTCCCGATATTTACAATTTCTTTCGTCATGTCCAACAAATGGTTCACTATAAATCGGTAGGCTTAAAGTATCAGAAGCATCATTATTAAAAGGTCATTCTTTCATCATACATTTTGGACATTTCCAATCTAAGAAAAGTTCTGAATCATCGTTATAAATCCTCATAAATATGTTGACACAAGAAATATGAACTCATAAATTGCAAGCCTACAAAGTAGCCCCTTTGGTTATTTTTCACGCTGATGTTACATATAGCACAATGGAAACGCCTGTTCATTTACAATGATATAGAAGAAAACAAAGAAAAGAAAAAGGAAAACTAAAAGTAACAAAAAAAAAACGCTAAAAGAAACCTTAACAATCCCCAGACTACAATTAAATGAAATACAATAGTAATAATAATGAATGGATTGAATGAAAGCTAAAAAAAGTATCTTAGTAAGCGAAATGTCGTTTTTTCCTACCCTTGCCAAGTGTAATGTAAAAAATTTCTATCAAAAGGTGTTATCATTGTCCAATGTGAGTAAAAGGCAAAATAATCCTCTATAAGACTGCATCTCAATAGATACTCTGTCATTTCAGAATAAGACTGTATAGAACAGAGATATCGTCATGCATGTTGAACATCATGATATAATAGGATGACCTTTAAGCAGGTTCAAAACCTTTACGAAGAGGTAATGAACTCTATCTAAGTAAAGTCAAGTAACAAACACCCATTATGAACGACATAAAAGATGGTTAAACAATCTGACAGATTGGGAATTTAAATTGACAGTATTATCATTATCCAATGAGAGTAAAAGACAAAAGTCCTCCATGAGATTGTAACTCAATAGAATATAGCTACATGGAACAAAATAATAAATACCGTCGTTCATGTTAAACATGGCAAAAGGGTGACCTATCAGTTCAAAACGAATTTAGAAGTCTATAACTTTTGATCAAACATCGTCAAGAACCAATGAATATTCTGAACATTAAAAGATTGTTTAAAAATCTAGACGAGATATCGCCATGCATGCTGACCATCATGAGATAATAGAGTTAGCAGAAGAGTTAATGAACTCTATCTAAATAAGTCAAGTAACACATACCCATTATGAACGACATAAAAGATGGTTAAACAATCTGACGGATTGGGAATTTAAATGGACAGTATTATCATTATCCAATGAGAGTAAAAGACAAAAGTCCTCCATGAGATTGTAACTCAATAGAATATAACTACATGGAACAAAATAATAAATACCGTCGTTCATGTTAAACATGGCAAAAGGTGTGACCTATCAGTTCAAAACGAATTTAGAAGTCTATAACTTTTGATCAAACATCGTCAAGAACCAATGAATATTCTGAACATTAAAAGATGGTTTAAAAATCTAGACGAGATATCGCCATGCATGCTGACCATCATGAGATAATAGGATGACCTATATAAGCAGAAGAGTTAGCAGAAGAGTTAATGAACTCTATCTAAATAAGTCAAGTAACACATACCCATTATGAACGACATAAAAGATGGTTAAACAATCTGACGGATTGGGAATTTAAATGGACAGTATTATCATTATCCAATGAAAGTGAAGACAAAAGTCCTCCATTAGACTGTACCTCAATATAATATAAGTATATGCAACAAATAAAATGGCAAAAGGATGACCTATCAGTTCAAAAGCGAATTTAGAGGGAAAAAAACACTTTGCTCAAATTTGACAAGAATAAGTGAACATTCTAAATGTTTTAACGATAATTTGAAAACAATTGTCTCTATCATTCCAGAAAAAAATATTATCCTCATAGAGTAGAATATACATTGTCTAATAAACCGGACTGAGATATCGTCATGCATGCTGACCATCATAAGATAATAACATAATAATAGCTAAAGAACTTTTCCATCAAACCCAAGTAACAATGACAATCCTGGACATCATAAAAGATGGCTAAACAATCTCATTTGGACTTTAAAATAGACAGCAGTACTATATCCTAAATTACAGTGGAAAAGTCACACTCTTTGTCATTCCAGAATAAGACTGTATAGAACAGAGTTATCGCCATGCATGTTGAACAACATGAGATAATAGAGCGACCTATGAGCAAGTTCAAAACGTTTACGAAGAGGTAATGAACTCTATCTAAGTAAGTCAAGTAAAAAAATACCCATTATTAACATCATAAAAGATGGTTAAACAATCTGACTTGGAATTTAGATGGACAGTATTATCATTGTCCAATGAGAGCAAAAGGCAAAATTCCTCCATGAGATTGTAACTTAATAGAATATAAGTACATGCAATATATTAATACCGTCATGCTGGTTAAACATGGCAAAAAAAGGATGAACTATCAGTTCAAAGCGAATTTAGAGATTTGAAAAAAATGCTCAAACTTGACAAGAATCAATGAACATTCTAAATATTTTAACGAGAATTTAAACACAATTGTCTCTATCCTTCCAGAAAAAAAGTATTATCCTCATAGAGTGGCAATCAATGACAGAGTGGCCCAAAAAATGACAAGAGTGAGCACTAAAGTGCATATTATTAAGATAAACGAGTGGAATACTGACTAAAATACAATTTTTAATATGCCATTCCTGTGATATATGCTGTATTTTGAAATTCAAAATGCCCGCCATAGGCCCTATATTTATTATGTACAATGCGAATGGAGAAACTAATTTTCACACGAGTAACAAACATAAAACGCATGTAATTGTGACCAACGAGTAAAATATTGTCTGACAACATGTTTTGTAGCAAGCCATATCATTTCTTTTGTCATGCATAAGATAAATGCTGTATTATGAAATTCAAAATGGCCCCTATAGGTCCTAATAGCATTATCTACAATGTAAATGGGGACATATAATTTTGTAAGAATTTGGATTTGCATGACTATGACATCCATATAATCCTGTTGTACGAGTAAATTAATGTTATATGAAAACATATATATATATATTTATTGTAGCATTTTTTTCTGCTATATAGGTGATAAATACAGAATTATAACATTCAAAATAACCTCTACAAGCTCTAACTAAATTATGCAACATGCAAATAGGGAAACTAATTTTCACAAGAGTGACAATCATAAAATGCATATTACTATGATGTACGAGTAAACACATTGTCTTAAACATGATTTCTAACTAGATACATCATATATTGGTCGTAGAGGTAATAAATACTCTACTTTAAAATAAAAAAATGGCTGCCATAGGTCCTTTAATTCGCACACATTCGTAATTCCGAAGAACCTTCCGAAGGTTTGTTATTTCAAAGGTTCGTATTTCCGAAAGTTCGGAAGTCTAAAGGTTCGTTAGTCCGAAAACGAAGTGAGGTTCGTAATTCCGAAGGTTCATTAATCCGAAAACAAAATGATTAACGAACGTAACTTCGTTTTCGGACTATTTAAGGGCAATAATCCAGTTCGAAAAATACCCTAATACCCTTTCTCTGCAATATCCTTAATCTCCCCCTTCTCCCTCTCTCTCCATACCAACCATTCCAGTTTCCTCTTCCCTATTTTCTTCTCAATTTATCTATCTCTTCCTCCATATCTCATTCTCTTAAAAGAAATCAGTCAAATTTACTAGACCAGTAGTCAGTTGGGAGCAACTGATATGGCAATCACTGATATTCACATTTCTAACATATATTCTAGTTATAAATAACTCTGTTCTAGTAAAATATGACTAAAAAATAGTCAGATATGACTAGAATAACAGTTGCACCCAGCTGACCATATTAAATAGTCATTTTTGACTGATTTGTTTTTAGAGTGCACTTTCTTTCTCTGCATATCTCAACAAATTTAATTCTTTCTTTGTTCTCTATCTCCTTTCCAATGTTTCTTTGACACACCTATGTTTGTTCCCCTTTCTCTCTTTTCCCTCACCTTTTATGGTTCAACCCTTTCTCCTCCCCGCCATTCCTCTTTCTTCCTCTTTTCTGATTATAACCCCGATATCCGACAGAAAGCCCCCAAAAACTGTAAAAAAAAAAAGCTCTTCCACAAAGAAAAAAAAAGCCATTCCAGCTCTAAAAATAAAAATACCTGAAAAATACATATATATCCATTCTATACAATACAATTGAATTCAATTTCTTCGAATTTATTCAAATTCATTCATCGTGAAAATACAAGAATAAAAAGCATACTTACACAATGTAACTACAAAAAAACACAAACATATTCTAAATACAGGAAAATATGAGAAGGATAAAAATGAAGAGCTCACTTTTTAAATTTTTCATCAAATTTGATTTTATTTTTTTTTCGTCTGAATTCATAGATTTTTAGTAGCTCTATATACCAAAGAAAAGTTGAAAAGGAAATTTATCCCTTACTTAACGAAACGAAACAGTTACAAACTAATGAAGACGCATGAAATGCCGTGTATGATATCGTGTAATCTAAATCAAACACAACTTTGATACAGTATACATTGCATAGAGATATGACTAGCAAGCTGGTTCTTTGGTTCCAAAGCTACATACTGTGTGCTGATAACACTTGGCTGTTCAAAATATGAATATATAAAAAAATAATGCTTGTAAAAAAGTAAATATGTTTTTCTTCGAAATATAACAATGCAGTAGGTTTATTTGTTCATAACTTATAAGAGTTCTGTAATCTTCACAGCTATGGTACATAATCCTGAACTTGTGAACTTTATTTTTTTTTGGGGGGGGCAGATACAGTTGTCTGCTATACCATATGAGATATTTTCAAACCTACCTGTGTATTTTTTCGTCCTAATAAGCCAATTTTCTATGTCAAAACTTGCATAGGTATAGTTGCTAGGCTAGATGCCGCCGTCAGTAGTAATTCAAAATAGCGACCTTACTCATCACTTTAATGATATTAAACGGAGTACAAGAAGTAATATAAATGCTAATATTAATAACAACACTGATAATGATAACATAGTTCTAGCTGCCCGTTTTTGACCCATGTGCTTTTAAATATAATCTACTGATCCAGGTCAGTAAGGTTTGTATGACCTTGTGTTTTTTGTTATTAAAGTATTCAGTGCTTTGTTGGTTTCGTGTCAATTCAAGGTTTATAATTCCAAGTATAGGTGGTGCCACTTGTGGAATCTTGGGTAATTTCTGCAAAGTAGTAGCAAAATCCACTATGGCCGCTGAAATGTGAAAACTACCCAACGAAATCACAAAATTGCACACAATGAATATTAAATGCCTGCAGATTTGACGCAAGAGTGAAATAACGTTCAAAAATATTATTTTTCCCCAAAAAACATTCTTGATGTTAAAATATGTATGCGATAGCGTCACAAACATTTTAATTTGGCAAAAGCTCCGAGCTTTCATGGTGTAATAAGTCCCCGACTATACACCATGAATGCTCGGAGTTTTTTCCAACACATTTACCTTACTGAAAGATGAAGCAATTTAATCACTAACTAAAAATATTTGTGACGTTATCGCATACATATTTTAACATCAAGATTTTTTTTTGGAAAATTAATATTTTAAGAACTGTACAAAGTAAGTGCAGGATTGTCTCTGATTGTTTCGTTTCGTTTTCTTTTTCTTATTTTGAAAGTACGCATTTGCTCATTAAAATAATTAGGAGCAACACTTTTAATCCTGCATGTGGAATGAGAATTGAAATAATCATTAGCGCTCAAAGCGCGGGGTAATACAATGAATTAGTTTGATATCATTTTTCAACTTTCTTTTTATATTGGTCCTGCTCTCGTCCTTTTTCTTTTTCAGTTCGTCGTTCTCCTTTTTTTGTTTTCTTTTTCACATTACTTTTAAATAAAGAATAAAGTAAAATCAATTCATGAATACAAATAATACATACGTTGTAAATAGGAAGCTCAATTATTCAGGAAATAATCATTATAGTAATAATAAACAATTTGACAAAAGAATTAAGTCAGAAATAATAATCAGACATATACAATCTATGCTGTATAAAGATTTCCTCCCTTTTTATTGATTTATCAAATTTGATGTGGGATATTTTAGGTCCCTGTTGCAATAAGTTTGAAAAGGAATGATTTTGTAGGAATCAAAATGCGATAGAAGAAAAAAAATATAAAATATTTTGATGATTGTGACCTGAATTTTTACTCATCCTCCTCATGTGCTTCTGTTGCGCTTGAGTTGAAAAGAAAATTGCACTAAGGAAAAACTGCAAAAGGAAATGAAACAAATACAAACAAATGCACATGCCAACGTGTAAAATACCGTGTATGATATCGCGTAATCTATAGGGTGTACAAACATAACTGTGATACTGTAGATATTAGAAATAAGCTCGTTCTTGGCTTTCAAAGTTTAATGGATAGCATAGTGATAATAAGCCTACGTTTTCAAATTATGAATATGCTAACAAAAATTGTTTGTTCATAAAAAAGTATATATGCTTTTCTCTCTCATCTGACAATGCAGTAAGATCAAATGTTCAATAGCATATAAGTCTGCAGTCTGTACAACTATTAATTGTTTATTCATCCCGAACTTGTTTTTAATTTTAAAACCAAAATATATATATATATATATATATATATATATATATATATATATATATATATATATATATATATATATATACAGTGCGTCCCAGAATAAACGAAACGGAGATTTAGCGATCATTTATCATAACTTAAAGGACAAGTCCACCCCCCAAAAAAAATTGATTTGAATAAAAAGAAAAAAATTCAACAAGCATAACACTGAAAATTTCATCAAAATCGGATGTAAAATAAGAAAGTTATGGCATTTCAAAGTTTCGCTTATTTTCAACAAAATAGTTATATGAACGAGCCAGTTACATCCAAATGAGAGAGTTGATGACATCACTCACTCACTATTTCTTTTGTATTTTATTATATGAAATATGAAATATTGTTATTTTCTCGTCATTGTCATGTGAAATGAAGTTTCATTCCTCCCTGAACACGTGGAATTCCATTATTTTAACATTATGTGATTCAGGCAAGGAGTTACTAATCGTCAAATTCGTAAATATTGCAATATTGTATAATTCAAACAATAAAAAACAAAAAAATAGCGAGTGGGTGACGTCATCGACTCTCTCATTTGGATGTAACTGGCTCGTTCATATAACTATTTTGTTGAAAATAAGCGAACTTTGAAATGTCATAACTTTCTTATTTTTCATCCAATTTTGATGAAATCTTCAGCATTGTGCTTGTCTGATTTTGCTCTATTGATTCAAATCAACATTTTTTGAGATGGACTTGACCTTTAATCATAAATAGAATAGATAAATGACCTACCAATTTAAAGTTTAGAATCTCCTCTTTCATCTGATATTACTAAGCTTATTTCCTATTCACGCATGAGTGAGCAAAAACAATTTGAAGAAAGGAATTTGGCGAGGGGTATCTGGGTTTCAAAAGGAAAACCACATTTCTGAAAAGTTCTATATCTGCTCTTTAATTTGGTACCTCAATTACAGAAAATGGTCAAGAAAAACAAAATTCTGGTCATTTGAAATAAGGCTTGTATTTCCATAATTTCATGAGATTAACGTGTTTTCACCGGTTTCCCACAGAAGCTTTCGCATGATGAACAAATGATTTAATGCATGGCTGATCGTCAACAAAACGGAGTGTTGAGTGAGTTTGAAAGCCAGCCTGGAGAACCTCTTCATTTTATGAAATTATTGAGATGCACCGTGGTGGATTTTTTAATTCATTCCAAGTTTGCAGCATTTATGTATTTCTGCGTTGTCTATGACATGTGAACCCCCAATTTACATTAAAAATGTACATTGAATTGGTTTATTGCCATTTCGTCCACTGCCATTTTGTCCACTACCCACATGATCTAATATCATTTCGTCTACCATCAGTTGGTCCACTATCCACATGGTCCAATTACCATTTCGTCCAATCACCATTTCGTCTAATAGCCATTTCGTCTAATAGCCATTTCGTCTATTATCATTTGGTCTAATAGCCATTTGGTCTAATGGTATTTTTTTGCCAATTGGTCCAATAGCCACTTTGTCCACTATCATTACGTCTATTCCCATTTGGTCTAATAGCCAAATGGTCTAAAGGCAAATGGTCTAATAACCATTTGGTCTACTTTCATTTCGTCCATGTTCCATTTGGTCTAACTGCATTTGGTCTACTATCACTTGGTCTAAACTCATTTTGGCTAACAATCATTTGGTCTAATTGCCATTTGGTCTAATAGCCAATATGTCCAATTGCCATTTTGGCTAATCACCATTTCGTCTAATATTCATTTCGTCTAATACGCATACTGGTCTACTATGCTGCACTAGCTCCCTCTACAACCCGAGTCGACTCTATTCGCGATTGTGGGCCTAATTAATTACCAATTCTCTTCAACTTCTTGATTTATTTTATCACTGTTGACTAATGTTGTTCGTCATTGATTACTTTGCATTATGGAAGTGTTTTCCACCCAAAGGGGGAAGCAATGTGTGTCTTATCGAGGTTATACATACACGATACGGGCGAGGAAAAACGGAATGGTATACTGGCGATGGCGAAAGGGGGCGCCAAAAAGGGGAAGGAAAGAGAGGAAAAGAAAAGGGAGAGAAAAAAAAGAGGGAAAGAAGAGAAAGAGAAAAAAAATGGGGAAGAAAGAGAGAAGGAAAAAAAGGAAGAGGGAAGAGGGAGAAAGAAAAGGAAAAAAGGAAAGGAAAACATCTCATGCTTCGCGCTCGCATTAATAATTTATTGAGATATGTATCCTGTACATAATAACAAAAGAAAAATGATTAAAATCTCCCATTTTTGAGATCTGAAAATAAGGAAACAGCTTCAGCTCTTGCTGCGCGCTCACATTTTTATTTATGATACATCCATCTCTTCTTGAATTCCTTCAAACAATCCTTAATCTGTTACTTCTTTATGTCAATTAACCAACATTTTCGGCAATAATTGCAGTAATTGTTCATTTTAAGATAATTATGTATCCTGTATTACAGGGAGTGTTCAAAGTGTCCTGAAATATCATTTTTTTTTAACTCGCCGTGCACATGTTTGTATATTCATTTCTAAACTGGATATATAGTGACGTGGATTGTCAATGTCTAATTCCTTCCTTCAGCTTTTTCTCGTCTCATTCACCGTTTTCTTTTACCTCCTTCCCCTTTTCTCTTTTTTTCTCCCCCACCCTTTTCTCTTTTGGGGGCCGTCAATAAGGAGGGGCGGACGCTTTGCCCTCCTCGAAATGCCTATGTATCCACTTTATGAATGCTTACAAACAGTCCTTAAAACGTCATTTTTCATGTCAGAATATCACAAATTTCGACCCGCGCTCGAATTGTTTATTTAGATGTGTATTATTAAGGTATTAAAGTCATTTCGCTCCCCTCCTCGGATAACCCAAATTATTTGTATTAGACGAAATGGCTATTGGACCGAATGGCTATTAGACTAAATGGCTATTGGACGATTTGGGAATTGGACGAAATGGTTAGTAGACGATTTGGTTGGTAGACGAACTGATTATTGGACCTAATGGTTGATGGACGAAATGACTATTAGACGAAATGGCAATTGGACGAGTTGATAAGTAGACGATGTGGATATTAGACCAACTGAAATTAGCCGACATGGCTATTGGACCAAATAAACGGTGGACGAACTGGTTAATGCACGATTTGGCATTAGACCAAATGGATTTAGACGAAATGGTTGGTAGACGAAATGGTTGTAGACGAATTGGCTATAGACTAACTGGCTATTAGACTAAATGGCTATTAGACGAAATGGTGAATGGACGAAATGGGTGGTAGACGAAATGTTGATGGACGGAATGGCATTAGACGAAATGAAAGTAGACCATGTGGTGAGTGGACGGGATGGCAGTAGACGAATTGGCAATTTACCATTGAATTGACTAGACTTCAGCAGCTTATTAACTAAAAAGGTAATAAAAATAAAAATGCAAAGTTGTTGGAATTAGACATGAAACAGACACGACCTGTTGTCTCGACCATTGCGCATCTCCCATTATCACACATGAAATGAACTGTCAAATACAGTTGTTGCCCTTCTGAGCATGTCCTATGGTGTGATTTGATGAGGGGAGTAAAGAATGAAACTGAGAAGAGAAAATTTAGGGGAGGATGGAGAAGAATAAAAAAAGAGAATGATGAAATAAGGGGAAGACTTAGAAGGAAGAGAAAAGTAATGGGGTGAGAAGGGGGAGGAGGGAGATGAAAAAGGAGGAGAAAGAGAAGAAATGGAGAAGTAGAAGAAAAGGTAAAAATTGAAAAGTCGAAGAAGAAGATGGAGGAGGAGAAGAAAAAGAAGAATAAGACGATACAGTGATGGGAATAAAAAAAAGATTGAGAAGCATGAGAAGTAGGAGGGGGAGTAAAGTACACTCTGGTTATTAATAAGTCCAAGGGACAAACAAAATTGTTCCATTATATGTATATAGTAGTCGAGTACATTTTATTTAAGGCACTTAATTGCCGGCTGAAAACGATACTCGAATTTCAATTTCTGTTTATTTTCCCAGCATGTTTGTCTCATTGGAGACACCGATAGAAAAAAACGCACCGAAATATTAGAGAAATCGACTAAAATCCAAGACCCGAGTGGTTACGAACCCGCCCGCGACGCGAGTGTTTATAATAAGCCCCTCAAAATGAGTCTGTAACAATGAAAATTCCCCTTTTCCCAATATGATGCATGCTCACTCATCCATAAATAAACATATCAATTTCATTTTTGCACAGAATTCTGCCCGTAGTTTAAAAAACATAACTGCCCAATGAAGTTGCTATAGACAGTCTTGAAAAAAAGCTCCACCATAATGAATAAGGGGTAACCTATTCTTAAACATATGCACCCATAGTGTACAAATGTCTATGAGAGAGGAAGTCCAAATTATGACAAAAAATTACATGCATGACATGAGGGTTTGTTTCATGGACGGTTTTTGCTACTTCTGCGAACAATCTTTTAATGAAACTTCGCAAATGGCTTCAAATTGATGCTATCCAAAAGGCGCGCACACCAAAATAATCACCCGATACAGCACATAGTGGGACCAAGGCCTTAAACTTTATTCCCAATTGCATAATTTTCGAATATTGTGTGCTCACTGAAGCATTACATATCGGGATTTAAAAAAAATCAAATAAAATGAATTATGAACTAAGGAGGTTTGTGACAGATATCCATAGTTAGCGACTGCATTTTTTCCAATAGCGTAAAAAGAGTTAATCACATTCCACATGTTCATCCAAGCGTGACTGTTTAATTAAACGCATTTGAATCATTGAGGCATGTTTCTTGGTCATGAACATAACGAAAAAGGTTAAGAAAAGATCATTTCAGTTACCAAAATTATACAATATTTATTATTATACAATATATTACATTTGAAATGTGTATTTTATGTTTTTATTAAACGTTCATTGATCCGTGCACGTGTTACAATAAGGGTTTCATAGAAGGAAACCAAAATGAATGTAATAGGTACCGTCCCTTGTCGATATTACCAAGTTTATCCAAAATACTAAAAATATTAACAATCGATTATTTAATTTGTTTGAAAAATTTAAGATTTTATCAACCTTGCCAGTATGGATTCCTTGAGCACCACTATATGGAATTGGCTATTGTTGATTTCTACGACACAATTTCTAATGATATTTTTATGTTAACAGTTTGTAGTTGCTTTATTCATCGATCTTAGTAAAGAATTTGACACCCTCATCCACTTTATTTTGATAAGTAAACTTCAACATTATGAGGTTAGGTGAATACCACTCATCTAGTTCATGATCATCTAACTAACGGACAATTTAAAACTTTATCTATCGTCAAACATCTTTTACCAGGAGACGGGTGTTTCACAGGGATCAATATAAAGACCACTGTCATTTTTTATATATACTAATGATACCGTTAATAACTCTGAAAAAATTGTCCCACTTTTTATTTATAGATGATTAGAGGCTTTTATATTCTCATTCTGATTGGGATAGTACCATAGACACATTCAATCACGAACTCTCAAATTTGTTAACTGGTTTCGATCAAATAAACTTGTCTTAAACATCATGTTGGGCGTTGTGGCCCTGTGGATTAGTCTCCGAACTTTGAAACAGAGGGTCGTAGGTTCGAGTCCCAGCCATGGCGTAATTTCCTTCAGCAAGAAACTGATCCACAATGTGCTTCACTCAACTCACGTGAGGTAAATGAGTACCGGTAGGAAGTAATTCCTCAAGAAGCTGTGTGCGTTGTAAGGTAGCTTGTCAAAAGTCCATGCACCGTTCTTCATCGTTCTTCCCGCATCCGGGTTTTCGCTTCGGCTTTCCCGCCCAACGTTCCCTTGTCTTCAAAGGAACGGCCGCCATCAAAGGCCCTTTAATGCCACCGTTCTTTTGTTCGTCTTTCCTCCAAGTCTTAATTTCTGTCGAAAGGCCGAAGAATCTATTCTAAATAGCTCCCTCTACGACCAAAACAAATGTGTGCCTTCATCATGTTCATATTGACTGTCGGATCGAGAGTTCGGGTCACTGTTCTGAACTGTGGTTCGCATCTATCGGGTGCATTCATAAAGCCACGGTAGCTTTAAAAAAAATCACGCATGTGTCGAAAATCGTTACTGATCTTTCGAATTTGCTGCAATAACCATGAAAACCTCTTTTTTGCAATTGGAAGACAGTCAATTCATGTTTTAGGTGGGAAAATAAGATTCCACATATTTTCGTTTCGTAGGCCCAAGCCATTCGTAGAATTCACGTCGATTTGGAATATTAATTATTACTCGCATCTCAAACAGTTGTCGAGAACGCCCCCCCCCAAAAAAAAAACAGAAGGAAATAGAATGATAAGATAAATATGACCGGAACAGCTTAGCTCTATTAGGCATAGAAAGATAAAAGATTTACAAAGATTTATTAGAAACTGTTTTAAATAGTTTTTTCATATTTTTGACGGGCAACCATTTCCCCAGGATAACATATTGTCTCTTAATTTTCTTTATCTCCATGTTTTAAAGAAATGGGACCAAAAGGGATTGTGGAAAGAGGAAAAGGAAACTCAGAGGTCAAAGGGAGAGAAAAGGGAGGGAAACAGAGAGAAATAAGAAAATAATATTGGGATGGAATAAGAGGAAGGGTGAAAAAAATGGAGGAAATACAGTTGAAAGAGTGGAAAAAACTCGGAAATTTGAGAGGGGTTCTCCCGATTTCTGCCTCTGCATCGAAATCAATATTCATGAGAAAGCAGAGTTGTGTCCTCGCAGAAACCGTGATCAGGTGGGGGTGAAATTATTTTATGACTTGCGTCTTCGGGATGAGAGTACGCATGCGCGTGGACTGGATATTTACGAAATTGTGGTCGTCTATTTCGAAAATTGTATGCCATGAATGAATCAGCATCCTCAAACTTCCTGTACCCTTCTATCACTGGGGATTTAGGGGGGAGCCGCCCTTGCCCCCTTCCATTATGAGAGGCACAATTAGAATTTGTAATGCAAAATGCAGCCAAACAGAAGAGTGCCCCCCCCCCCTAAAAGCGGAACCTTTTTTCCCCCTGTCATGGATCCTCCCCTGACCTTTAGACATTATGTTGTATAGATCCGATTCTTGGTTGGATTTACATTTACAAAGGCCCCCCCCCCCCTATTGGCGGAGCAAAAAAAAGGGAAAGAAAGAAAAAAGAGAGGAGAAAAAAAGAAGAGGAAAACATAAGAGGAGGAAGGCGAGTGAATAAGATGATGCGAAGACTTATTAAATAATTTTAATAATCACTACGGCACTGGGACAACCAATTCAAAGAAATAATTAAATATCAACCTTGGGCGGCCGATCGGGGAAAATATGGATGAAAAAAAATCACCCCCCCCCCCCTATTGGCGGAGGCTGGATCCGCCCCTGATTTAGATTTACATTTTATTCACCCTATCGATCCCCTCTCGGGGTATGAGAGTACAACATAAAAACAACATATAACAGACTAAAGTATAACTTCATTTAATTGGTTTAACGTATTAAACGTAATGTTCGGAATTGAAGATAAATACCAACTGTGGTAACGATCTGAAAATTTGTTCGATCAGAATCCAATGAAATTTACCAACGAAGTGTTTGTATAAATGAAAAATATTTGCCAAATAGCCCTGTGAAAGAAAGTCGTAAAAGTGCTGAGAAATGAGCGATATAAGCACAGAATTCCATCAAATGTCAGGTATTTTTCGAGGCAATGTTATAATACACTGTCCCACGTATGCTTTTCTGTTTTAGTGATCATCAGAATTATCGATATTGAGCGGCGATTTCATTATTCTACAAAGATAAGTGTATATTAATGTACTAGGTCTAGATTTATGATGAATATTTCGTATCGAAATCGTCATGTAATCATATTTGAAATTGCGCCTGATACGTTGTGCTGTACATGGTCTTATCCTCCCATAGTTATCGATATCGTCATCACCGCTGTTACTATCGCAATCATCTTCATTTCTCTATTATTAGTATTATCTTCGTTAACATTTCTATTATTTCATTATAATTTTATCATCATAAATCGATGGGGTGGGAGAAGGAGGAGGAGAAGAAGAATTACCAAGGAGAAGCAGACGTACATGTAGAATGGAGGAGCAGTAAAAAGGGATGAGATTAATAATGAGAGATGAGAAAGGATACGGAGAGGAAAAGGAAGATAGAGAAAAAAAAGGAGACGCAAGAAGAAAAAGAAGAAGGACGAAGGAAAAGCAGTAGGAGACGTATAAGAAGGGCAGGTACGTGGGCAGAAGAACAACAAGAAGAGAGGGAGGAAGGAAAAGAAAGAAGCAGCAGGAAAGGATGAGGTGGAGAAAAAAGAATAATGAAAGACGACAAAGGATATGAAGAAGAAGAAAAAAAGATTTAAAAAGGAGAAGGAGTAAGAAGAGTAGATGAAGAAGGGAGTGAAGGATGAGAACAAGAAGAATGATAAGATGGAAAAGAAGAATAACGACGGAGAAACAGAAGAAGTAGAAGAGGGGTGAGTTTGTTCTAAAGTAAAATCAATGTGAGTAGAATTAAATGAATGTTTTTATTTATATTGCACTTGCAGTGATTACATCATTACAATACTAGGATGCCATTATGTTCAATAATTTAAGCTTCAAAATTCGGTAATTCACGGGTGAAGATAAATTATGGGGCCGTAAGCTGCAGGGAGATATGTAGAGTGATATTAGCATTAGGTCATTGCTCTAAAATAGATGGAATGTGATTATTTATTATTAATATTAGTTAGTACACTTACTGGCCTAAAAGCAAAAGCAAATAGGGCCATGATATAAGCTTCTCCATATAGAGAATTGAACATTATTGACCTTTCAGGATTGCTTGGCATTGATACTCATCGAACTGTTCTTAGTCATTGCCCTGGCCTATGATCATGAAAAAGCAAGATCAGTCACCCGTATAGTAGAGAATCATTGACAATAGCATGCTCAGCGGGTTCGCCACAGGAAACAATGGGAGAGCTAGAAGCTCACAGTCTTGAATTCCCCATATCCGCTGCCGTGATTATTGTCGTAATTTCAATAGATAAACCTACTTCAAAAGACCGTTGGCCCGCCCGATGGGGAATCTTTTGTAATAATGTAGTGTATTAAAGTATGTGTATGCAGTAACTATACCGCCCCGACTTCTGTTGTGATATTTAAAAGATTTCTTTCACCATCATCGAGTAGCGATTAGCGTGTAAAATCGCATAAATTATCTCACAAAACGGATCTAATGTTCATGATTACCAACATCACCATAATCATTACCATTATCTTTCATTTTTTTAATAATAATAATAATAATAATAATAGCGGCATATTTACCCAGGGTAGCCACTTCAGTTCCGAAAACTGTTCTCCCAGAGGGCCCTGCTATTATTACCCCGGCTTTAGCACGGCTACCTTGATCGGGCGCTCGAGCATTCGAGGAATTTCTTCCTACCGGGTACCCATTCACCTCACCTGGGATTATATAAACTATAAAATTGATACTGGAGAACGATTGGAAATAGATAATGAATGAATGGTGATGATAACAGTGATGATGATGGTGGTAATTAGAACTTTGAAGTGATATTAATGGACATGATAATACGAATAATAACATCAGTGATAATGTTGATGATTAAACATTAACAAACGAAGATGATTGGTATATTTCCGGCAATGAACCATGTATAACTTGAGACGCGTTTTTCATTTATCATGTTTGTTATAAAAGGGTTTTCATATCATGATCCTGAAAGACATAGATTATATTTAGTTATCAGAATATCCCTATTCGTGTCAGATTGTAAAACATATTAGCTAGCGCTGCACGCTCGCATATTGATTGGTGAGTTACGAAAATTTCAATATTAATTATATTACAAACTAATTAAAATCTCCATTTTATGACAGTTTATCAACAATTTTCGGCTGGCAATTTGCACGCACATTGATTGTTAAAAATATATCAACTCAGGCATCTTATTCATAATTACAAAAGTGCTTTAAATATAAATATTGACAGATTTTGCGCTCTGATTAGGCTTATTAGATTAATGAATTAATTTATTGATAAATTGTCCCTTTTTCAGAATGGAATATCAAAAAGTTTCATCTCGCGATTTGATAAGAAGAGAAATAGGAAGACAGTCATAATTTTCACATGATGGAATATTGTTCTTCGAATATCCCGGCCCAATGTCAAAACTCAAAGTAATAATAATGAATCATATATGTTCCTTTTTAACTGTGATCCATATCCACTCACAATTCTACAAATCTCAAATTTTCCTCGCGCTCGCTTCGCTTGCTTAGTTATGTATTTACCTTTTTCATGATTACAAAGATTGCTTAGAACTTCTATTCTTCAGGTAGAAAAGTAAATATTTTCAGCTCACGCTTCGCGCTCGCATTATTTGATTGTTGAAATATGTAACGTTTTCATTTACAGATAATCAAAAGTAGCCGTTAACAGATTCTTTTTTATCAGAACGATCAATGCGTACTAAATTCATTCATCTCGTTTAGGATCACAAGCATTGCCAGAATGCTATTTTAGGACAAAATACATGAAATAAAAAATTAAAAATTAGCGCGCGCTTCGTGCTCGCACTATTTAGATTAGGCTTGCGAGATTATTTTACATATATTTTTACATTTGATTTAAAGAATAAAGCTTAAAAGTGACACTATTTGGTTTTTACATATTATGAAGCGCCTTCTCATATTCCAATTTTACCTTAAACGTAAGTATTTTATTTTCAAACGAAATCTATAAAAAGGGTGCAGTTAGGCTCTCATTTTGATTCCAAATAGTCTCATAATTGGGATTAGTTGCAAACACGGTTTTCGAATAGAAGGCACATCGGGAACATCAAAGTATCAAGACAGTCACCCGCGCTGACAAAGTGATAATCTCCCCTTGACATACCCCTACCAATCAAGAGGTCATCTTTCTATTGAATCCGCAACCCGTCAGACCACCTCTTTGTTCAAGAATATACGTTAATCTCCCCAATCAAGAATGGGGTAATTTAAATCTACCTTGTCAATGGGGTAAGCCGTTAAATACAGCTTGCAATGCGCTGGCCCATGTCATTTTCAACGTCCGGCTTTCGGGGAATTAAAATGAGCATCAAATGGGTAGTTTTCTTGTTCTCGTTTTGTCCCCATACTAGAACCTTGATTTTGTTTCTTTTCGTAATGTGCATTTTGATATGGTTTCCATTATATTTCTTAACATTTCGACATTTAATGTAGTTTAATGCTTGCCTTTATAAAGAGCAATATTACATAAAACCTATTTGGCGAAGCAGATTATAACATAACGTTCGACTGATATTTTATCAACACATTTTTGATTAACCAAGTAACTTCCCTCTTTATAGGTCTACTCTTAATGTGAACATTTGAGTTATATTTATTGCCTACCAACTCTCTGTTTACCAGGCTAAAGTGAAGGTCCTCATTTGTGTATGAACGACATGTTCTCATTAAAATACATGTTGTGAGTTTCAAATAAAGGGGGCACACTTGTAAAAATGGCATATTTACATTAAAAAATTTGATAAAGGCTCTCAAAGGGGGGGGGAGGGGCACACGGACCGGATGACCCCCCCCCCCCCGGATTCACTACATAACTGTACCCTCTGATGTGCAGAATATAGACCCCCGTATAGACCCACTGACTTCTAGAGGTCACAAAATAGAACACAATACTTTTGAGAGCCCAACTATTGTTCAAAATAAATTCGGCGCTGATTGTATTGTGTTACTCCGGCAGGATCCGCACCAGCATGCACTCCATTCTTGTTGATCTAGTATGCTAAATACCTCGGTCACATTTGTTCTAAGGCGAGTCGAAAACAGTCATTTTAACAGTTTTTGAACCTGCTAAATATAGGTTTTAATAAAATGAATAAAACGGCTGTTTTCGACTCGCTGTATGGCCGCCGTAGAGCAAATGTGACCGAGGTATTACCATTTTCTGTACGTTAATTTATTGTTTGGTGCATATTTAAATATGCAAGATATACAGAATGCAGCTATACGATTAACAGGTGAAGTACAAAGTTGGAAGGGAAACTAGGCCAAAGAGGCTTTCGTATTACTAACTTTACGTCGGTAAATTATGTTTACCTTAGACACTGGGAATCTAATTCGCAATAATTTGACATACACACATTGCAGATTAATTTAAATATTTGATAGGAAGAAGAAACCAACGGCAATATACACGTATTGTTCAAGTCAAACGTG
The DNA here is from genome assembly GCF_018143015.1 of Lytechinus variegatus. Lineage (NCBI taxonomy): Eukaryota > Metazoa > Echinodermata > Echinoidea > Temnopleuroida > Toxopneustidae > Lytechinus > Lytechinus variegatus. The sequence goes on along the minus strand of NC_054748.1, from coordinate 138,223 downwards.
AAGGTTAAAAAAGAATAGGTATAGAAAAGTTTTAGAAAAATTCAAAGGAAGAAATAAAGTTGGATGAAAAAGGAACCATCAGAATTAAGTTGACAAAATTGAATATTATAAGTAGAACAGGAAAATTGAAAGAAATAATTAAGTCCCCTCCCCCCAGCGGACTGGTTTGAAGGGGTGGGGTCACCATGCATAAAATCATGGTACTTGTTGAGGCCTCAGCCCCAGACCCCCCTTCGGTTATGTGGCTCCAGGATGGTAATCAAGAACACTAGGTCACAGAGCACTAGATCACAGGGGAAATTTATATAAGAGAATAAAGACGGATCCCAGGTAAAAAGATTTTATAGATTTTCCTGTCCAATATCATGTCGGAGTCACTTAAATGTGTTAATTTGCATTTTCATTCACGCGATATTTTTCATCGGTCATTAAAGTGTAGAATGTGATTAATAGAAGACGCTATAATTCCTTTATAAACACTCAACTCTATTCATGGTCAAGACTACCTCAACTTTGATAATTTCAATATTCATTTTTAAGTGCTTTTGATTTCGTACGAAGGTAAAGATGTTTGTAATTGTTAAAGTAACGAAAGTACCTTTTGTTCTGAATTTCGGGCAATGAAATTCAAGGATTGTGCATTTAAGCTACAATGACCGATATGACAGCTTGAGCATCCATTTTATTTTTAAAGTTCAAATAAATTATATTTTATTCGTTTGTTTTGCACGGCATCCGATCTGTATTATGTGTGAATATATAAGTTTCTAGAATTCAAATGTTTAAACAAATGCAGTGGCGTACCTAGGATTTTCCACAAGGGGGGGGGGCAAAATCGCCCAAAAAGAGTCCTAAAAAAAAGGACATTTCACAGCAAAAACAAATTGACAAGAGGGCTAAATTAAACATAGGCCTATGTTAAGCTCAAATTTGAATTTCAACGCTGCCCTTAGTTTTCAGCCTTTTTTCCACCAAAAAACGTTTGCATTTTATGTTTTTAGTGTTTTTTTTTCACAGTAGCGTTTCAGTGTATTGCTTTAAACGCCATCATTTTGGGACCCAGGTATGATTTATATTGCATCTTTTGCGTGGGGTTTTGCATTTTGTTTACAAAGATGTTAAGGTCAATTCCATATCTTTCCTTTTCACCCGACAATGCTGACTGTGCGGGCTCAGTGTGATGAAAAAAATCTTACCCTCGCCTGAACACTTACTTTCAGAAATTCAATTTCTTAACGGTATGTTCTTCAAAATAAAACAACATGCTCGTGCTAAAGGGCTAAAGCTTAATTGTTCTATTAAAGAAATGAAATCTAAATCTTATTGAATTTTGTCATATACTGAAACCCGAAACGAAAAATTATCAAAAAAATGTGAAAGCGTAACTTTTGAAAATGTATACCCCACTGAACTACGCACACCGATACAAGGACACAACGATATCCAGATCAGTGACTAGAGATCGCTCGTTTAATAGTTTGCCTAAGACGTCGATATCGTGGACATAGAGGGCGCTCATGCAGAAACATCTTATCGGAGAGTCAACCGGGGGGTGTCAAAAGAAAAGATAAAAGCGCACGCTTCCGTTTTCGCTGCAAAAGGGAACGCTGTCGTCTTAAATGGCAAGAGCACTGACCCGTAGGAAAGAAAAATGGACAATGGCACGCTGAGCGGGTTCGCCGCAGAATATAAAGGTAAAAACGCACGCACACCTTTGACAAGCCGCCTAAACGCCTAGCTTAGCCGGTAAATATAGGAGCGCCTTGAGCACCTAACAAGGTGGTTATATGCGCGCAATATAAATACCCTTTATTATTTATTATCCTTACTATTATCAACATTAAAAATACAGTAATAGAAAGGAATAAACATATCAAATTTGTGGGGATTACCTTTGATGAAAATCTGAAATGGAATAATATATGGATTCTTGCATCTCGCATTATCAGAATTCTTTATAAAATAAGACACTTGGTCCAACAAAACGTTGGACTACTTTTATATATTTATTTGATCATATGGCGACAGTAGGCACCTTTTGCAAATCTCTACAACGCGAGATTAGTGTCGGGTAACTCAAAAAATAACGATTAATCATAGACTCGAATTTCGAGATTGATTATACATTACAGCCAATACAATCAAACGTAGAAAACTGTTTTACAATCATTGCCAAGCTTTGTGTTACAGGCCATATAGATCTTGCTTTTCGTGTGCAAAGCTCTTTCATACGATACCAGCATGCCATGCCATTTGCCTGCCTAAGCTCGCGGCGCGACTGTACCTGTATCATGGCTATGACTCCAGCTGGCTGGAGACACGCGAAATGTAGATTATGACATGGATAAGAAAGTGTTTTTTAACAAATCGAGTGCATATTGAGTAAGGAAAAACTTACCGAATTAAGGCTTAGATATAGATCATTGCAGTCCATCGAATCGATCTTGCATTTAATGTGCATTATTTGTCGATCACTGGCAATTGATTCCATGGGTCAGATCACCTCTCAAGCCGAATCATTTCCCATGCGTTGACATGTACACAGCATGCAACAGGCCATAAACCGTCTAAATTTGCAGAGTTTTATTTTCTTTTGCCAGCACCTTCTACATAAACGATATGCCTCTAGTACGCTATGTAATGGGCAGTATGTTTACTTTTCCGCAGAAATGGGGGGTTTGCCGGGGGGTACACTTCCATTGATCTGTGTATACCAGGTGCGACCATGGGGTTTCGAAAAGCACCCTAAACAAGGGAAGGTCTTTTCCAGATTATGAAAATGCATCTCTCAACAAGTATTTGGGTTGTGACACCCTACAAGTAGTGGAAATATATCCCTTTTCAGTATTTCAATCATTGTTTCTCACACCCTCATAACTTACGCTACATAGGCCTGTACGTATACCCAATCTTTCCCTTTTTACGTGTGGTCGCGCCTGGTATCCACCATTCAATGGAAGTGGGTCCCCGGGCGGCATCTCGAGCTCTGGGAGGAACCAAATTTGGATTTGGAAAGTCGTCCTAAATCAGATATATCGCTGTTTACCATAGTAGCAACCAGGATTTTGCCCACGAAACGCAAATTGAATGTTTCCGTTCCAGATGCGAAAAGATAAAAAAAATCTAATTCACACAATTTGCATTACAGGACGGAGTTTTACGACCATGACGACGGGCCCAAAAGTCTCTCCCAAAATGAACTACCGTTCTAAATAAGCGTACGCGTCCTCAAAAAAGGTCAGGACTGATTGGAAAACTCGGAACAAAACATATCGAGACCCGAAATCATTACTACAAAAAGAAAGCATTAGAATATGCAAAAAATCCAATCATCCAGACACACTAATCCTATATTTAAAAATCTTGGTCTTTTAAAAATTCACGACATTAATATATTGCAAATCAGGATATTCATGTATAAACTAAAACAGAACCCAAAGTTACCCAACTTTTTTATACCATGTTTACTCTAAATCGTGATAGTCCTTCATACAACACAAGAAATTCATTCAATTTTAGCTTAGCAAATCCAATCACAACCACTGCATATAAGTTTATTCGCCACACAGTCCCAGACATTTTGCATTCTTTGTATGTTAGAAACTTATCTTTATTATCTTCATTCGAACATCAGTTAAAAGGGCAACTCCTTGAAGCTTATTAATATGTATATAACTGTTTTTTACACATGGTGGTTGCGTGGGCGGGTCGTGTTATTAGTTATTAAGTATCGTATAAATATGTAATCATAATCTTTGATATCCATTAAGTATTCCATATAACCGTATGTATACTATCATTTACTGATTAATATATTTTCGTGGTTACCCAACCTTACAAGCATACTGCTTCCATGAGCATCTAATTACCCCTAATATGAATATATGAAACGAAGTACAGTGCCGGCCGCGGAAACGTCACAGTTGGGACCTTTCGCAATCTTCACCGACGCTAATATTGGGGTCCCCTTACACAAAAGTTAACGCTTAATCATACACTTGATTTTTATGATTGATTGTACATTATAGTCAATAGAATCAAACGTAGAAAACTGCTGTACGATCAATGCTAAACTTTGTGTTACAGGGGGTTACAGGCCCTACAGATCTGCTTTTCGTGTGCAAAATCCTTTCCCGCGACACCCGCACTATACATACATGTATATTATGACTGATGGCTGGAGATATTCGAAATGCAGGACCTAAAATAGATTATGACATGGATAAGAAAGTGGTTTTTCAAACAGATCGAGTACATATTGAATGAGGAAAAACTTACTGAATGAACGCTTAGATATAGATCATTACAGTCCATCGAATCGATATTGCATTTAATGTGGATTATTGGTGGATCACTGGCAATTGATTTCATGGGTCAGATCAACCTCTCTCACTAGCCAAAACCATTTCTGTACACAGCATATACATGTACAATACGTTTAAGCACGGACCCTATAGGGTCCATGGTTTGAGCTAACGGGTTTCTTTGTTCTATTGTGTACGCTTTCTACACAAACGATATGCCTCTAGCACACGATGTAATGGGCATTATGTTTTACTTTCCCCAGAAATGGGGATTAGATTCAAATTCCGGGGGGACCACTTCCATTGATAAGTGGATACCAGGCGCGACAATGGAGTTTCGAAAAGCACCCTAAATATGGAAGTAAGTTTTTTTCATATTATGAAAATGCATCTCTTAATTAGTATTTGGATTGTGACACCCTACAAGTATTGGATATGTCAGTATCCCTTTTTCAGCATTTTAAACATCGTTTTGACACCCTTATAACGCTACATAGGTCTATACGTAATGTACTTGCCCACTCTGTCCCCTTTTACGCGTGGTTGCTCTTGGTATCCACTAATCAATGGAAGTGGGCCCCCCGGGCGGCCTCTCGAGCTCTAGGAGGAGTCAAATGTGGCTTTGGAAAGTCGTCCTCAATCGGATATATCGCTGTTACCATAGTATTTTGCACACGAAACGCATATTGAACGTTTCCGTCGCAGATGCGAAACGAAAAAAAAATCTCATGTCACACAATTTGCATTGCCGGCTAGAGTTTTACGACGGGCCCAAAAAGTATCTTCCAAAATCAACTACCGTTGTAAAGTAGCGTTCGCGTCCTCAAACGAAAGGTCGGGAGTGCCCCCTAGGGCGGACGCGGTAGCCCGTAGCGGGCATTTGAGGGGAGCGGACGCGGGAAGACGCCCGCGTCCACTCCCCTAGAAAATTAGTGCCCTAGGGAACCGCCCGCGTCTATCCCCGGGGCACTGTGACGTTTCCCGCGGCCGGCACTGTAACACTAAAACTTTTCGAAAACTATCTTTCAAATCGGAAGCAAAAGGTAATAAGAGGCTGATAAAGAAATAGAAAACTGGGAGCCCGGACTGAGAGAAGGGGAAAGGGAGAAAGAGAATAGGGGGGGGGTGAAGAAGAGAAAGAGGGAAAAGGTAAAATGGAGAAGGGATAAGGAAGGGGGAAATTAAAACAAGAAGAAGAACCTAGAGAGAAAGAAAACAGAGGTGATGAAAAAAAGCAAAGGTGAGATAGAAAGAAAAGAGGGAAGGTGGAAGGCAAATAAAAGAAAGAAGGATAAAGAGAAGGAATAAGGGGTGAGAAATTAAAAAGGAAGGGAAAATTGAGAAAGATGAAATAGCGGGGATAAAAGTTACTGAAGGCGAGAAAGAGAGACGGAAAGGGACAAAGAAAAGAAACAAGGAAAGGGAAAGAAAAGGATACGACTATTCTTATCAAAATACTGGAACCCCTCTTTAATTTTCATCATTTTTTATCCCCTTCCTGATTTACCTTTATCTATCTCAACCACTAGCTCTCATCTCTTCCCGATGTTTATCTGTGGACATCATTTTCATATGCACCTCTCATCATCAAATTTATTTTCATTTATCGTTTAGTTATAAAACTACTCTTTCTCTCTTCCCAACATATAATTCTATGTTAAATTAAGCTACTTATACATTTCTATAGAATACAAGAAACTGTTGTTTCGCAATATAACGGAGGGGGTATTACAAAAGAAGGGGAAGGGAAAGCAATAGAAAATAAAGGGAGAAACAAATCAAGGAGTGAAAGGGGGCACAGAAAAGGAAGGGGGGAGGGAACAGAAGGGATAAAGGAAAGGGAAAAAAAGAAGGAAAGGGAAAAAAATATATACAGGGACAGCAGAAGGAGGGAAAAGGAGAAAAATATGAAGGGGAGCAAGAAGGAAAAGAGTGAATAAATGGGGGGGGGTAAAAAGGAGGGGAAAGGGAGAGAAAGAGAAAATATAGCGGGGGATATCGAGCGTGATGATTAAATGGATTTTCGACTATATTGTATAGAGGTGAACCCGGACGGGCTTTTATTCTTCAACTTGGCTCGACTAACTCCTTTGTTCCCCGAAAAGAAGTTAGGTTTGATAGTTAGCGTTTGCGTGAGCACCCGCTAAAATTCTTAATAAAAGAAAACAAATGTTTGTATAGCTCCATTCTTGCTTTGTCGGCAAGTGATAATTAACTCGCTAAATACCCATTCCATACGGTAAATTGCCAATTCGTCTACTGCCATCCCGTCCACTCACCACATGGTCTACATTCATTTCGTCTAATGCCATTTCGTCCATCAACATTTCGTCTACCACCCATTTCGTCCAATCACCATTTCGTCTAATAGCCATTTAGTCTAATAGCCAGTTAGTCTATAGCCAATTCGTCTACAACCATTTCTTCTACCAACCATTTCGTCTAAATCCATTTGGTCTAATGCCAAATCGTCCATTAACCAGTTCGTCCACCGTTCATTTGGTCCAATAGCCATGTCGGCTAATTTCAGTTGGTCCAATATCCACATCGTCTACTTATCAACTCGTCCAATTGCCATTTCGTCTAATAGTCATTTCGTCCATCAACCATTAGGTCCAATAATCAGTTCGTCTACCAACCAAATCGTCTACTAACCATTTCGTCCAATTCCCAAATCGTCCAATAGCCATTTAGTCTAATAGCCATTCGGTCCAATAGCCATTTCGTCTAATACAAATAATTTGCGTTATCCGAGGAGGAGCGAAATGACTTTAATACCTTGAAATTATTGATGATATTAGTTAAAAAAAAACCCTAAAAACTATGATGATAACTACTATCGCAAGGGTCGATTCAGTGGGTACAGCAATTCAGGCACCCCCACCCCCCCCCCCCTAAAACGCACACACACACAAACACCTATAAAAGGGGAACTAAGATGGGGAAAATGGAAAAGGGTCCTTTTATTTTAATTTGTCGCTCAATTTTTATTTTAAAAAAAGAAAGGAGAATATTGTATTCCGATATCAAAATACGATAAACAGATGAAAGACAATATAGCATTTTAAAGAAATATTATTGATCAATATATACCCCCCACCCCAAAAAAGAGCTCTTCCCGATCTGTCCTATCTTCTTTCCCTGTACTATCCTCTCCCTTTTTGTTCGTTTCCCGTCGCTAGAAGCCCGCCTGCGCCTAAAGTAAATGTAGGCCTAGTAGTATTGACAATAACGATGAGTATAATGTTTGTGATATACTCATGCTGTAGCGTTAGGGCGCTAGTGCAGCATAGTAGACCAGTATGCGTATTAGACGAAATGAATATTAGACGAAATGGTGATTAGCCAAAATGGCAATTGGACATATTGGTTATTAGACCAAATGGCAATTAGACCAAATGATTATTAGCCGAAATGAGTTTAGACCAAGTGAAAGTAGACCAAATGCAGTTAGACCAAATGGAACATGGACGAAATGAAAGTAGACCAAGTGGTTATTAGACCATTTGCCTTTAGAACATTTGGCTATTAGACCAAATGGGAATAAACGTAATGATAGTGGACAAAGTGGCTATTGGACCAATTGGCAAAAAAATACCATTAGACCAAATGGCTATTAGACCAAATGATAATAGACGAAATGGCTATTAGACGAAATGGCTTTTAGACGAAATGGTGATTGGACGAAATGGTAATTGGACCATGTGGATAGTGGACCAACTGATGGTAGACGAAATGATATTAGACCATGTGGGTAGTGGAAAAAATGGTAGTGGACGAAATGGCAATAAACCTTCCATACAACACGTCATAGTAGCTTTCAAAAACATACTTTTGCTTGGGTTTAAGCATTGAAACTAAATGCGTTAGGAAAGTTTTTCATAGTTACATATATGCAAATAGTTTTGTTGTTCTGCTCTGGAGCACATTGAGCATCTAATCAAGATGGAAAGTGCGATTTACAAATCTCATGTATTATTATTTTTATCTTCATATAACACTGAATTATGTATTGTACCAAGCTGTGGTTTGGTTTTGTGATTTCGTTTTATCATTTCCAATTCATATAACAAAATATATTCGAAGGAAAATATTTTTTTACTGAAATGAAATAATTGAAACAATGTCTAGACCATAAATGATATCCAACTAATCTATCAATATAAAACTGCAGTTCGTATAAATGATAGGTTAATCTTTACTTTGACGATCATCATATATTAAGTGTATCAAGGATATTAATGTTCGTTTAAACCCATCTATAACTTTTTATAAAATTGCGCGTAATAAATGCGTTGGACAAGTAATCTTTACTTTGATTATGTTAATTATTATTATCTTCCAAATCCGAATATCTACCGATGTAACTAACACCTCAATCGAGAGCAGATAATGTAATCAGATGTTTTAGCAAAGAGACAAACTTGTTAAATCTGCAACATTGGGGTAAATTTAGACTTTTTACAGGGGGGGGGTTTTAAAGACCCGATTTGAACCGAATTGAAAAGAATATCCTTATTCATTGTTGTTGACGCATCAGATAATTAATACCCCCCCCCCCCATTTCTAAGAACATCCTGTCATAAATTGGGAAGCGGATGTGATCAAAGGAGAGGGGTCGGCGTGGACGGGGAGCAAGACTCTCCCAGACTGCACAATAACAAAAGAACCAAAAAAAAAATCGATGAGCACAACCAGTTTTGCTGGGGTTCGCTTTTTGCGCGTCTACTTTTTATGATGTGAGAAAGAACAATTTTCCCCGATATGAGAGGGGTTTTTTGCTATCCCCCCCCGGCCCCCTATATACCCCGCTTATTATGATAAAGGTTTATAAAATATCAATACCGAAATGAGATAAAATGACAATAAGTGGGGCTCTTGCCTTCCGTGCATGATGTGATGTCGAAAGAACACACCAACGTCGGATCGTAATCGACAACCCCCTTTAAAGAAATCAAAGAAAGATCGTGGCACAAAAAGGAGGCGGTGAAATATCATGAGTCGACCTCGCGCATGACCGATGTCATAAACACGTCGTAACGTTGTATCGTAATCAACGATCATTGTGACTATTCCAGCGAAAAGAAATGATAAATGAGCACTGAAAAAATGTCAAGACTCGGGGAAGGCCTTCGTCCGAGAGTATATGCATGTATCTATATGTCGAAAAGTTTTGATTCATTGCGATAATAGCTTCGACGTTCCAGCCGAGGTGAAAAGAAAGAAAAATAATTCCTTCATTATTTGAAAGAAACAAAGACAGAAGAAAAACGGAAAGGAAACAGGGAAGGAAAGAAGGGAAAGAAATAATAAGGGAAAAGAATTAAAAGGGAAACAGAAATTAAAGAATAAAAGAAAAGAAAACAAATAACATCTTAAATCAAAAATTCAACCTACAATAGATCTTGATCACGCTAGTTTAAAAACATAATGGTCTATCACAAGATAATCGAAGTACATGTACATGTAAACATAGTGCAATGTACGTACCCTCGGATTTCCGAGGGTAAGTGCGGGCACGGCCAATATTATATAGCACGCGGGAAACCGCGGGCCCGTCTAATCGCCCTAGACTGCTCCCCTTGAATACCCTCGGTTAGACGCGAAAGCCCCCTAGGCTGTTTGCGTGCTCGGGCGTGACGTTTCCCGCGGCCGGCACTGTATTCTGCATTTATTTTTAAAGTGTGATTATGACATTTGTATAATACGTCATTTTTACATTTTGTATTGCTTGTATATTCTTGATTTTGCATGTAGTGCCGGCCGCGGGAAACGTCACAGTGCCCCCTAGGGCGAACGCGGTGGCCGTAACGGGCATTTGAGGGGAGCGGACGCGGGAAGACGCCCGCGTCCTAGATGCCCTAGGGAGCGCCCGCGTCTATCCTAGGGTGTTTTCCCTAGGATGTTCGGCAGTGCATTCTTGGTCGAAAGAAGAGGTCTGATTTGACACATTCGTTCAAGACTGCATGTGATCTTTTTCTCATACCAAGCATAAGTTTTCGATCATTTATCATGGATAAAATCTGTTATGAAAATTACAGTTTTGGGTTGAGAAAATTACAGTTGAAAACTGGGATTGTAGGCTTTTCACCGAATGACTTATTGTGTTCGATTACACACTGGCACTAGCGTAAATGGTCATTTCCTATGAATATTTTCCCCTTGGTGTCCGTTATTTCATTCTTTGACATAATGAGTGTCTGACAAAGAAGCCGGTATTTGTCGATGTTGACCCTACATTCCGAGGTCGTCCTAGAACTGCTTACTCTATTCTTTCCCTGCATGGCCATCCTTTTTTATACCTTGATATGCCTTTCAGGTGCGGATCTACGAGATGCAGATAAAAAGGAGAAGAAAGCAAAAATGAAAGAAAAAGGCGAAAAGGAAGGGAAGGATTGAAGACGAGAAGGAAAGAGATAAGAGAAATAGAAAATTGAGAGCCCGGACTGAGAGAAGGGGAAGGGGAGGAAGAGAATGGGGGGCGAAGAGGAGAAAGAGGGAACGGGGGGGGGGAATAAAAGAAATAAGGAAAAGCTAAAATGGAGAAGGGATAAGGAAGGGGGAAATTAAAACAAGAAGAAGAAGCTAGAGAGAGAGAAAACAGAGGGTATGAAAAAAGGCGAAGGTGAGATAGAAAAAAAGAGGGAAGGTGGAAGGCAAATAAAAGAAAGATAAAGAGAAGTTATAAGGGGTGAGAAATTAAAAAGGAAGGGAAAATTGAGAAAGATGAAATAGCGGGGATAAAAGTTACTGTAGGGGAGAAAGAGAGAGGGAAAGGGACTAAGAAAAGAAACAAGGAAAGGGTGAGAAAAGGATATTACTATTCTTATCAAAATACTGGAACCCTTTCTAATTTTCATAATTTTTTATCCCCTTCCTGATTGACCTTTATCTCAACCACTAGCTCTCATCTTTTCCCGATGTTTATCTGTGGACATCATTTTCATATGCACCTCTCATCATCAAATTTATTTTCATTCATCGTTTAGTTCTTTCTCAATCCCTCTCTCAAACTATCCTTTCTCTCTTCCCAACATATAATACTATGTTAAAGGGGAATGAAACCTTCGGAACAAGTAGGCTTGTGTCGAAACAGCAAACTCAAAGAATAAGAACAAAGAAAGTTTGATAAAAATCGGACAAATAATGAGAAAGTTATGAGCATTTGAATATTGCAATCTCTAATGCTATGGAGATCCTCCCATTGGCAACGCGACAAGGATGTGTGATGTCACACATGAACAAATTTCCCTTTGATGGACTATGAAATACCCTGAAAATGTGTCTTTTTGCTTTTCGTATGGTGATACAAACTCTTTATCCATGATTATTCTTTAAAATTCTGTATTACATGCCCTCCTATAGAAATAATACATGTCCTACTGATACATGTAGATGTAATAAAGAGGCAATTTAAGTGGAATATATACTAAACTAATGGGGAGAGTTGTTCAAGAGTGACATCACACATCTTTGTCGCATTGCCAATGTGAGGATCTCCATAAGCATTAGTGATTGCAATATTGACAAGCTCATAACTTTCTCATTACTTGTCCGATTTTTCTCAAACTTTCGTTGATCTGTTTCTTTGATTTTTCTGTTTTCACACAAGCTATCTTGGTCCAAACGTTTCATTCTCCTTTAAATTAAGCTACTTATACATTTCTATAGAATACAAGAAACTGTTGTTGGCATGTCGTCAGTGTTTTGGTTTGTAAGAAAGTACTGACAACGTGCCCGCCGATCATCGCAATCAAACTATACTGTTTGGGGCGACACATTCCGGTGTTCTATTTGTTAGTTATTATCTATACCGGTAATCATTCTTATGTTTTATTCTTGGTATCCTTTTTTTTAAGCCTTGAGGCTTTTTGGGATACCTTTTTCTTTCATTATTTTTTTTAATATCAATGTTTCATGATTATATTTGTATATTTATGTTCAAAATAATGTATGATATTTGTATGTTTTTACTTGTATATAATATTGAAAGAAATAAATGAGAGTATTTCTGCTCTCCCACAATCATCAATAAACAATATAACGGAGAGGGTATTACAAAAGAAGGGAAAGGGAAAGCAAGAGAAAATAAAGGGGAGAAACAAATCAAGGAGTGAAAGGGGGCACAGAAAAGGAAGAGATGAAAAGGGAAAAGAGAAGGGATAAAGGAAAGGGAATAAAAGAAGGAAAAGGGAAAAAATATATAGAGGGACAGCAGAAGGAGGGAAAGAGAGAAAAAAGTGAAGGGGAGAAAGAAGGAAAATAGTGAATGAAAGAGAATATATAGCGGGGGATATCGAGCGTGATGATTAAAAGGATTTTTGACTATATTATATAGAGGTGAACCGGGGCGGGCTTTTATTCTTCAACTTGGCTTCACTAACTCCTTTGTTCCCCGAAAAGAATAGTTAAGTTTGATAGTTAGCGTTTGCGTTAGCACCCGCTAAAATTATTAACAAAAGAAAAGAATGGTTTGATTAGCTCCATTCTTGCTATGTCGGCAAGTGATAATTAACTCGTTAAGTACCCATTCAATACAATACGTCATAGTAGCTTTCGAAAACATACTTTTGCTTGGGTACGTGTTTAAGCATTTAAGCTAAATGCGTTAGGAAAGTTTTTAATAGTTACATATATGCAAATAGTTTTTGTTGTTGTTCTGCTCTGAAGCGCATTGAGCATCTAATCAAGATGGAAAGTGCGCTTTACAAATCTCATGTATTATTATTTTTATCTTCCATATAACACTGAATTATGTATTGTACCAAGCTGTGATTTGGTTTTATTATTTCCAATTCATATAACAAAATATATTCTAAGGAAAATCTTGATTTACTGAAATGAAATAATTGAAAAAAATGTCTAGAACCTCAATGATATCCAACTAATCTATCAATATAAAACCGCAGTTCGTAAAAATGATAGGTTAATCTTTACTTCGACGTCAATTATTCGTGTTATTATCATCATATAAGTGTATCAAGGATATTAATATTCGTTTTAAACCCATCTATAAGTTGGTATAAAATTGCGCGTAATATATGCGTTGGACAAGTAATATTTACTTTGATTATGTTAATTATTATCATCTTTCCAATCCAAATATCTACCGATGTGTTACTAACACCGCAATCGAGAGCAGATAATGTAATCAGCTGTTTTAGCAAAAGACAAATTTGTTACAGCTGCAACATTGGGTAAATTTATACTTTTTACAGGGTGGGTGTGTTAGAGACCCGATTTGAACCGAATTGAAAAGAATATCCTTATTCATTGTTGTTGACGCATCAGATAATTAATGCCCCCCCCCCTTCTAAGAACATCCTGTCATAAATTGGTAAGCGGATGTGATCAAAGGAGAGGGGTCGGTGTGGACGGGGAGCAAGACTCTCACAGACTGTTGACAATAACAAAAGAATCAAATACAAAAAAATCGATGAGCACAACCACTTTTGCTGGTGTTCGCTTTTTGCGCGTCTACTTTTTATGATGTGAGAAAGAACAATTTTCTCCGATATACAAATGCATTAGCATGATTAGAGAAATGAATTAAGATGATTAAAGGCAAAGAAAATGAAGGTAGAATGGAATGAGCCAAACTCTAAATTGGAAAATAAAGAAAGGGACAAGATAACACTACCGGGCTGCCGAGGATTGAATCTAATGATCGGAAAGTTTGAAAGTCTATCATAAACTTGCTAAATCTCGAAGGATACCGCGGGATCTGTTCAAGATTCAAGACTTTTACAATCAGTAACCTTTAAAGGACTCTGTCACTGTCCCCTATTTGGACCGTTCTTGCATTAAGCTTTGCGTTGAAGAACTAGCGTACGGGGGGGGGGGGGGGGGTCCACAGCCAATGGGAAGTAAAAGAAAACAAAGGAGGCAGTAAACTGAGATGAATGAAAATATATATATGACATGATATTTGCTAAGATGTAAAAATCTATCACATGAGTCATTTCATTTCAAAAAGTCATTTTTTTCTGGCTCGCTTCTCTCGCTGTGAATTCATACAAATTTTCCCACATTTGCTATTGGTGTGCCCCCTAAAAATATTTGGATGATAACGGTACACAACTGCCTTTCATTTATGAGTTGTGTGAAAGATATATAAATATACACACAATTTGATTAAAATTAGTGGTCATTTGTAAGGTTTAAATGGCTATAATATCGAGGAAAAGTATTGTTGTATATGGATGAGTTTGGACTATGGCCCCTAGAAGCTTACAACCAAACAAAATAAAGGAGGGGGAAAAACGAAGCAAAAGTGTAATATATTTTTCTGAAGATCACGTCAAATCTATCTTCATGTTAAATTATCATGAAAACGTGATTTTTATTTTATTTCGCTCGTAACTTATATTAAGCTTTACTTCTTGCCACAAGCGCCATACTGGGCCCATGTATGTACCATAGGATCGACCGAGCCCGGCCAAAAAAATCAACAAAAAAGGCCACACAATGTTAGACTTGTTAACAAAATATATCAAGAAAGGGAAGGGAGGGTTAGCGGAAGAAAGAAATGAGGAAGCAAGAAATGAATTGAGAGGAAAGAAAGAAAAAAATTAAGGAAAATTGAAAGGAAAAAAGTTTGATTAAAAGGTTGAAAGAAAGGATAAAAGACAGATAACAGTTTCTATCATTACTTGAAATGAATAAAGAAAGAAAGAATAAAAATAAAGGAAGGGAAGATGAATGAATGTGTGAAAGAAAACATATAAGGAGAGAAAAGAGAAAAGTAAGAAAAAAGAGAAAGAAAGAAGAGAAGAACGAAAGAAAAATAATTCCTTCATTATTTGAAAGAAACAAAGACAGAAGAAAAACGGAAAGGAAAAAAGGAAGGAATTCAGGAAGAAAGGGAAAGAAATTATAAGGGAAAAGAATTAAAAGGGAAAACAGAAAATAACAAGATAACCAAAGTACATGCACATGTAAACATAATGCAATGAACGTACCCTATAGGGTTCCCTAGGTTAAGTGCGGGCACGGCCAACATTACATAGCACGCAGGAAACCGCGGGCCCGTCTAAACGCCCTAGTCTGCTCCCCTTGAATACCCTCGAATACCCGCGAAAGCCCTCTAGGGTGTTTGCGTGCTCGGGCGTGACGTTTCCTGCGGCCGGCACTGTATGTATACTATCATTTACTGATTAATATATTTTCGTGGTTAACCAACCTTACAAGCATACTGCTTCCATGAGCATCAAATTTTCCTAATATGTATATATGAAACGAAGTATTCTGCATTTATTTTAAAGTGTGATAATGTCATTTGTATAATGTGTCATTTTTACTTTTTGTAATGCTTGTATATTCTTGATTTTGCATGTATATTTATTATTAGTTGTAAGTTTATGCCATTGCCAGTGATGATAAATATGATTAATAATGATAATAATAACCACACTTTGAATGTGATAAAGATCTATTGATTTTTTTCATTTCTATTCACATATGAGTCAATTTTCATTGATTGTTATTTTCTTTAAAGAAGATATGTATTTTATTATATATTCAGAATATCTGATTTTTTTTGGGAGGGGGGGGGGCATATATCGATGACATTGAGGTACAATATTGAATAAAAAAAACAATGAACAGATACTTTATAATTTGCTGATGATATTGGACATGTAAGGCGTGCATTCTATTGTAATATGAACAATTACTCTATTTTGCT
Organism: Lytechinus variegatus; assembly: GCF_018143015.1. Lineage (NCBI taxonomy): Eukaryota > Metazoa > Echinodermata > Echinoidea > Temnopleuroida > Toxopneustidae > Lytechinus > Lytechinus variegatus. Next base: position 122,233 of record NC_054748.1, on the reverse strand, counting down.
TAATGCTGTCATCAATTTACAGTGTACCACACTTGTCATCTATATTGTCCTATTGCCATCTGGTACATTTCGTTAGATGTCAGGAATACTAATTTCATACCGCAATTACGGCCATATTTGAATGATTCAGAACAAAACGCTGCAACAACAAATAAATTTCATTTACCAGGAACAATAAGTCAGTGTAAATGGGACAATGTATTTGGCAAGCGAGGATAATTATAAATGCATGAAATTGTTGCAGATATTTCTCTTGCGCTCGGTGGCAGATGAAATTGTTTGTGATGTGTTCCTATTCTTAACCATGAGTGCCATTTTACTTTATAATGCTTTTGTTTCGTGAAAATGCTAATGTGTGCGTGTGTGTGAGAGATAGAGAGAGAGAGAGAGATTGGGGGAGTATGGGTGTGGATATTATGTTTTTTTTCCTGGGACTGGTAAATGATTGATAGCATGAACTGTCTGTTTGTTCATAAAGGACGATAATCCAGTTCGTAAAAAAATGTCCTGAATACCCTTTGTCGGCATAATCCTCAATCTCCCCCTTCCCCCGCTCTCTTCATACCAACCACAACAGTTTCCTTCTTTCCATTTTCCTCTTAATGAATCTATCTCTTCCTCTCTCCATATCTCACTTTCTCTCTCTCTCTGTATATCTCAACTATATTCTGTCTTTGTTCTCTATATTTTTTTCCAATATTTCTCTGACATACCTTCGTCTGCTCTTTTTCTCTCTGTTTCCCTCCCATCCTATGGATCAACCCTTTCTCCTTTCTGCCATTTCTCTGTCTTCCTCTTTTCTGATTATAAACCCGACATCCAACATACATGTAAATTCCCCTCTCCCCCCCCCCCCCACAAAAAAGGATGTAAAAAGAGCAATTCCACAAAGATAACATACCATCTCTAAAAATGAAAAAAAGATATATATATATATATATATATATATATATATATATATATATATATATATATATGTATATATAAATGCTGACCCTGAACTTATATACACATGCATTTGAAGATATTCATAGTAAGCAAGGAACAGAAAAGCAATTACAAACATTCAGAAAAGTTTCACTCAGTGCATTCAAAGTAGAAGGGTACATGCAACAGCCTCAATGGGAGTGGGAAAACGCACAGTCACAACCTGGCCTTTCCGATCAGTACGCTGCTCTTAAAACAGCAATAGCACAATGCGCTGCCATGTGTGAGTTTCAAGGGTCTAATTATAACTGGCATGCAAGCGATATTCTATATTTTTTTTGATATTGCTGATTGACAAAAATGAATGAATATGACTGGCAATATATCTAATTATTCCCAGAGTTGAAAATACAAAATTTCTTGGTATTATCATTGACAGTAATTTAGCATGGTCACATCACATAAATGAAATTGAAAACAAGGTAGCGAAAAATATCGGAATTATATATTGCCTAAGCCTTTATCTTTCAAAACTGGTCCTACGTACATTATATTGCTCTCTAATCTTGCCATATTTTTATTATTGAAATTTGGTCTGGGTTAACACATACCAAACCCATCTTAAAAAATTATGTTCCCTTCAAAATTGTGCGTATAATTTCTGTGAACGACATCATACCAACAACAGACACGAAATCTTTATTTCATTCCCAGAAACTGCTGAAATTTAACGACATCAATAAACTTCAGCAATGTAATTTTATGTACAGGTGTTTAAATTCTCAAATTCCAGAAATTTTTCGTGATTTCTTTACGCATGTATCAAATATACATCATTTTGATACCGAAACAAATACCCAAATAATATATATTCCTAAACACAAAAAGATTATCTTTCAACACAACATCCGTTATTCTGGCCCGAAAATATGGAATGATCTTCCAGACTACATAAAAAAATCCTTGTCAGCAACTAGCTTAAAATTTAGGATTAAAAAATCGATTTTTATCATCCTATGCTTGACTATCCTAATACCTTATGTTCCTTTTGATCTTAAGTTAACATGAATAATGTGCAAATGTTGCGACATTTTTATTTTTTTATCTCTCCCTCTCTCGATAATACATTGTTGTACGCTCTATTTGCTCGGTACTCGGTAACTCATGCCCGCCTTCCTGCTCACTTCTCCCTCTCTCGTTTTCTTCCCGTTTTCTTTTCTACTTCTCTTCTCCTTTCCTAGCCCTTCTTATCTTTGTATTGTATTTTGTGTATTATAAATAATAATAACGTTTTATTTACCCAGGGTAGCCACTTCAGTTAGGAAACTGCTCTACCAGCGGGCCCTGCATAACGTAACATGTTACTATTACCCTTCTCCAATCCTAATACTGAGCGCCTAGCAAGAAGGCAGAAAGTCCCATTTTTGTAAGTCTTTGGTATGACTCGGCCGAGGATCGAACCCACGACCTCCCGTTCATGAGGCGGACGCTTTACCGCTGAGCCACCATGCCCGGTATTGTATATGTTTGTCCACAGGCGTATCCCGCCACAAGCATGTGCTTCTAGGGACATACGCCTTCCTCTTTACACATAAGTTGTTTATGTTTATATTCTTTATAGAAATTGATTTGAAGTGTATTCTTGTGAACAATAATGAAGTCAGGGTGACCAGACATCCCGTATTTCCCGGGACTGTCCCGTATTTTGCTTCTTTGTACCGGCGTCCCGACAAACCCTCCCCGGGACGCCTCATTGTCCCGTATTTCAGAATATTGAACAAAGTGTATTTAAAAGTGACGAATTTTCAAAATAACCAACAGATTGATATTGATATTGATAGCTTTTATTCCATTCATCATAAAAAACAAACACAAGGAACATACAAAGTTTACATAAATTACATGAGAAAATTTCAGATATCACAATGATAAAATCTGGAAAACAGTTGAATAAAAAGAAAAGAGTGTACATGATTTATAAATGAATGAGGAGGTAACTAGGAAGGGAAAGCCATATTAGCGCTGCCACCTTAACCCTAAAAAGACTGGGGGGTGTCTGGAAAACGAAGACCGAAGACCGGGGACACGTATCACACTCGTGTGAAAGCGTTTGTAGTTCACGCACGAAGCGTGTACAAAGCAGTGCAAAGTGTGTACAAAACACGTGCGCGGGTTAGAATGGACTTTGGACCTTGCCCCCTACACATGTTCTCCCATTGACATAACGCATGTCCCCGGTCTTCGATCTTCGTTTTCCAGACCTGTTGTTGGGTGTCTGGAAAACGAAGACAGAAGACCGGGGCCATCGTATCCGTCTAGCTAGAATAAACCATTATTATATTCAGATCAAATTCAGGAATATTCTGATATTGGATATGTAATGAATTATGATTGGTTAATGATTAATTGTATGGATATCGTAATGTGAATGATAATTGACTGAGCAATATATCGCGCTCAGCTGAGCTGGCATTACAATTTTATACCATTGACATAACGCATGTCCCCGGTCTTCGATCTTCGTTTTCCAGACCTGTTGTTGGGTGTCTGGAAAACGAAGACAGAAGACCGGGGCCATCGCATCCGTCTAGCTAAAATAAACCATTATTATATTCAGATCAAATTCAGGAATATTCTGATATTGGATATGTAATGAATTATGATTGGTTAATGATTAATTGTATGGATATCGTTATCAGCTAGGGCATAATTAATACATAACAATTATAACGTACAATACACCTCATACTGCGCAATCACGTACAGGCAGTCTCAACTTAACTGCCGTTTGCAACTATCATTGACATTACGCGTGTCCCCGGTCTTCGGTCTTCGTTTTCCAGACCTGTTGTTGGGTGTCTGGAAAACGAAGACAGAAGACCGGGATCGCTTCAATCCGTCTATAGCTAAAATAAACCATTATTATATTCAGATCAAATTCAGGAATATTCTGATATTGGATATGTGATCAGTTATGATTGGTAGATAAGTTAATGATTAATATTGTATGGATATCGTGATGTGAATGATAATTGATTGAGCAATATATCGCGCTCAGCTGGCATTTGCAATTTTACTACCATTGACATAACACATGTCCCCGGTCTTCGATCTTCGTTTTCCAGACCTGTTGTTGGGTGTCTGGAAAACGAAGACAGAAGTCTGGGGATCGCGTATAATTTTGTCTAGCTAAGATAGGCCTATAACATTCAGCACCAGTTCAAGAATATTTTGATCTTGGATAACGTCATCTGCCTTGATTGGCTGCGGATAAGTTATTTGTGTGAATGGTTCTAGGACAATTACCCCCCAGACAATTACCCCCCGGACAACTACCCCCGGTAACATTACCCCCCGAGGACAATTACCCCCGGACAATTTAACTATCCCCCGGACAACTACCCCCGGACAACTACCCCCTGGACAATTACCCCCGGACAATTCCCCCGGACAACTACCCCCCAAACAACTACCCCCGGACAATAAGCCCCCGAGGACACTTACCCCCTGACAATTATCCTCGAGGACAATTACCCCCTGGACAATAACCCCCGAGGACAATTCTCCCCCGGACAATTACCCCTGCCTGAGGACAATTACGTACAAGCAGTCTCAACTTAACTGCCGTTTGCAACTATTTGACTACTATTGACATTACGCGTGTCCCCGGTCTTCGGTCTTCGTTTTCCAAACCTGTTGTTGGGTGTCTGGAAAACGAAGACAGAAGACCGGGGCCATCGCATCCGTCTAGCTAAAATAAACCATTATTATATTCAGATCAAATTCAGGAATATTCTGATATTGGATATGTGATCAGTTATGATTGGTTGATAAGTTAATGATTAATATTGTATGGATATCGTGATGTGAATGATAATTGATTGAGCAATATATCGCGCTCAGCTGGCATTTGCAATTTTACTACCATTGACATAACACATGTCCCCGGTCTTCGATCTTCGTTTTCCAGACCTGTTGTTGGGTGTCTGGAAAACGAAGACAGAAGTCTGGGGATCGCGTATAATTTTGTCTAGCTAAGATAGGCCTATAACATTCAGCACCAGTTCAAGAATATTTTGATCTTGGATAACGTCATCTGCCTTGATTGGCTGCGGATAAGTTATTTGTGTGAATGGTTCTAGGACAATTACCCCCCAGACAATTACCCCCCGGACAACTACCCCCGGTAACATTACCCCCCGAGGACAATTACCCTCCGGACAATTTAACTACCCCCCGGACAACTACCCCCCTGGACAATTACCCCCGGACAATTCCCCCCGGACAACTACCCCCCAAACAACTACCCCCGGACAATAAGCCCCCCGAGGACACTTACCCCCTGACAATTATCCTCGAGGACAATTACCCCCTGGACAATAACCCCCGAGGACAATTCTCCCCCGGACAATTACCCCTGCCTGAGGACAATTACGTACAAGCAGTCTCAACTTAACTGCCGTTTGCAACTATTTGACTACTATTGACATTACGCGTGTCCCCGTCTTCGTTTTCCAAACCTGTTGTTGGGTGTCTGGAAAACGAAGACAGAAGACCGGGCCATCGCATCCGTCTAGCTAAAATAAACCATTATTATATTCAGATCAAATTCAGGAATATTCTGATATTGGATATGTGATCAGTTATGATTGGTTGATAAGTTAATGATTAATATTGTATGGATATCGTGATGTGAATGATAATTGATTGAGCAATATATCGCGCTCAGCTGGCATTTGCAATTTTACTACCATTGACATAACACATGTCCCCGGTCTTCGATCTTCGTTTTCCAGACCTGTTGTTGGGTGTCTGGAAAACGAAGACAGAAGTCTGGGGATCGCGTATAATTTTGTCTAGCTAAGATAGGCCTATAACATTCAGCACCAGTTCAAGAATATTTTGATCTTGGATAACGTCATCTGCCTTGATTGGCTGCGGATAAGTTATTTGTGTGAATGGTTCTAGGACAATTACCCCCCAGACAATTACCCCCCGGACAACTACCCCCGGTAACATTACCCCCCGAGGACAATTACCCCCGGACAATTTAACTACCCCCGGACAACTACCCCCCTGGACAATTACCCCCGACAATTCCCCCCGGACAACTACCCCCCAAACAACTACCCCCGGACAATAAGCCCCCCGAGGACACTTACCCCCTGACAATTATCCTCGAGGACAATTACCCCCTGGACAATAACCCCCGAGGACAATTCTCCCCCGGACAATTACCCCTGCCTGAGGACAATTACGTACAAGCAGTCTAAAATTAACTGCCGTTTGCAACTATTTGACTACTATTGACATTACGCGTGTCCCCGTCTTCGTTTTCCAGACCTGTTGTTGGGTGTCTGGAAAACGAAGACAGAAGACCGGGGCCATCGCATCCGTCTAGCTAAAATAAACCATTATTATATTCAGATCAAATTCAGGAATATTCTGATATTGGATATGTAATCAGTTATAATTGGCTGATAAGTTAATGATTAATTGTATGGATATCGTGATCATGGTGATGTGAATGATAATTGATTGAGCAATATATCGCGCTCAGCTGGCATTTGCAATTTTACTACCATTGACATAACACATGTACCCGGTCTTCGATCTTCGTTTTCCAGACCTGTTGTTGGGTGTCTGGAAAACGAAGACAGAAGACCGGGGATCGCGTATAATTTTGTTTAGCTAAGATAGGCCTATAATATTCAGCACCAGTTCAAGAATATTTTGATCTTGGATACGTCATCTGCTATGATTGGCTGCGGATAAGTTATGGTTATTTGTGTGAATGGTTCTAGGAAAATTACCCCCCGACATTTACCCCCGGACAACTACCCCGCGGACAATTACCCCCGAGGACAATTACCCCCGGACAACTACCCCCTGGACAATCACCCTCGGACAATTCCCCCCGGACAACTACCCCCCGAACAACTATACCCCCGGACAATAAGCCCCCCGAGGACACTTACCCCCCTGACAATTATCCTCGAGGACAATTAGCCCCCGGACAAAAACCATCGAGGACAATTATCCCCCGGACAATTTTCCCCCATAAAGTCATCCCTTCTCTCCATCATCAATGTTAGAAGCGGGACCCTTTTTAAGTTTTGGTCGGTGGCACAGGTTTTTCGAAATATTTTCTACATTATCTTACCTTGATAATTTTTATTTCTCTTTGATATTGCTCTTTTTCCTTTTCTCTCACTTTCTTCTTTTTTCCGTTTTTTTTGGTTTAGCGGCGCCTTCTGCATCATGAAAAATGGGGGGGGGGGTCTTGCACCCGAAATCTCCCGTTTGGCTATGCATATATTCATCAGAAAATGTGTAAACTGGCCCTCATACTAAGTTTTTATAGATCAATTGAACACGATTAGTCATAATAATCACAAATGCTGAATATCTCCGATTCCAACTGATCTGATTTTTTTAATATTTATTTTGGGTTCAATTTCAGGAAAGAAATCAGGCAAATAGATAAAACGTAAAAAGACACCTTTATAGGTAAAATATATTGAAAGTCGATAACGCATCTATCAACACTAACACTGTCAAGTAGGACTTATAATCCTGTTATTTTAAAACAATTCAACTAATAAGAAGCTAAAAATTATGAAACGATTGGTGCACATTCCAGCAAGCTCAAAAACTTTATGCAAAGATAATACAAACAAGAACACCTTGTAATTTTACCATTTAGGCCCTAAATGGTAAAATTACAAGGTGTTTTTTGTGTTTTACTCTTGGATGAAAGCAACATTAAAGAAGGAAATTAAGTACCAAAATTACTAAATTGTAAACAATTGTAAAGAATATGACATAATCAAAAACAGAATATTTTCTAAACAAATTGGCAATCATGATAGTAAACAATTCGTTTAAGATGCATTTTAAGGACGGTACGTAAGAATTTATAAAGAAGTAGACCTATGCAAATCAAATAATGCGACTGAGCAGCGTGAGCTGAAAATATTAATATTTAGACCTAAAAAGGACATTTTACATAGCACTTTCAAGAAAAAATCAATTTGTAAATTGAAAAAATAATGAAAGCTCGATATCCGAGATAAAATATGTTTTGTATATTAACTTCAAATCTTGATATTTTAAGCTCCATATATGTGAGCGCGAAGCGCGAGCTGAAAATTTTTAGAATTGCATGTATATATTTTAACCTGAAAATTGACTATTCTGGGCAATGTTTGTGAACCTGAACAAGATGCGTATGTAACTAGATAATTACTGCAAGCGCAAAGCGCGAGCAGAAATTGTTATTAACTGTCCTAGCATTATCGAAAAGGGACCTGTTAAGGACTGTTTATAGGTACCCACGAAGACGGTATATATTTCAATAAAGCATTTTTTTAACATTCCGACCTAAAAGAATGATAATTACTTTTTGTATCAATAAAACGGATAGGTATGTAACGAAACAATGGATGCGAGCGCGAAGCGCGAGAGGAAAAAAAAGAGATTTCAAACCTAAAAGCGGGACACTATTCATATTTTGTAAATCATAAATAAGATATAGTTAATTGGGTATCATTACTAATGCGATCGTGAGGCGCGAGCAGACAATTATTGATATTATGATGTGAAACTGGATAATTCAAATAGATTTTAAATAAAGAACATGCAGGCTATCGCGCATGTTTTAGATTTAGACCTAGAATCTGGCCTTTCTGAATACATTCTTTAATGAAACATTATAGACAATAGGAACTTGGCAAATCAAACAATGTGACCACGCAGCGTGAGCTTTAGAAAAAATGCTGATATGTAGACAATAAAACGGACATTTTACAGAGCACTTAAATTTGTGAATGAAAAAAATATTGAAAGCTCGATGTCCGAGCTAATTATGTTTTGTATAATAAATTCAAAACTTGCTCCATATCAGCCTACATGTATTGAGCAAGATACGAATCTCATCGAAAAGGCAATTCTGGCGCGAAGCAAAAGCAAAGATTTTTTTTATTGTAACATGGAAGATTTTTTTGGCAAGTCTTCCTCTCACATTATTTCATTCACTCGTCTTCCTCCTCTTATTTTCCACTTATCTTTTCTTCTTCTTTTCCTTTTATCTTTTCTTCTTTCTCTCTTTTTTTTGCTCTGCCAATTTTTTTTTCACAGCAAATCTCAGGGGGGGAGCCCCCCGCCCTGACACAGCCACTAGCTGTTGTGTTCTTAATTTCTTTCTTTTCCCCCTTGTTTTCTGTTTTCTATTCAGATTTCATGTTAGCATTTTCACATCCCGTTTATTTTCACCTCTTTTCCATCCCTTTCCCGCCTAAAATTTCCATTTCACTTTGCCATCTCTTTATTTCTAACCCCTTTCTCACTTGTTTAATAGTAGGCCCTATTTCAAGATGATTAGATTTGTTCACTCTACGTCCTTTTCCTTTCTCCTCTTGTTTCTTTACTTTCTCTCTCTCATTGTTTGTCTCGCCCACAAGAGGTGAAGGCGAGACTAAGCTTAAGAGATCCAAATGTCGTCTGCCCGTCGATTCCCAGAGAGGGTAAGCCGATTCTGCGGTGCAAGATAGACCAAAAGCCAATTCTGCATCGGCTTTTGGTTCTGAACCAAAAGCCGATGCACGTGTAAACAGGGTAATTTTCTTCCAAACGCGTACTGAATGTTGCTGTCTCGAAATGTAAGCGTGGGAACGTCTCGGGTTTAACCGCAAAGTAGTAAGCAAGCGACACACTAGTGTTTCATGTTCGCCGACCGTATGGAAAACATTCTCCAAGGGCGCGCTTGCCACCTGTCTTAGGTCGATGACATTGCTTTCTATTACAATTAGGTTTATTTTATACGGAGTTCTTAATGGGATGGTCCGGGCTGAAAGGGCTTATTTCGAAAGGGTGGGTGCTGTCGCGTTAGGGTGCGTCAACGCGAACGCGAAGATTCGTCCAAAGCCCCCCGGCTTGGCCGAAAGGGTGCGCTTGGAGCGTTACGTCACGTCGCGTTCACTGGAACGCATCCATTCGTCCAAAGCCCCCCCGGAAGTGCCGAAAGGGTGCGTTTTATTTTGTTTTTAATAATAATAATAGTAATAATAATACTAACAATAATAATAATAATTACAATAATAATGATAATGATAATAATAATTATGGTAATATCAATAATAATTATAATAATAATTACAATAACAATAAGAAGAAAAAGAAGCGGAAGGAGGAGGAGGAGAATAAGATAATGATGATGAAAAACAACAACAATTACAAGAAAAATAATATCACCAACAACAATGATTAATAATGATAGTAAAAAAAAATAATTACAATATGAAGGAGACGAAGAAGAAAAAGAAGAGGTAGTAGTAGTAGAAGAAAATGATGTAAAAGAAAAAGAAGTATACGATAATGATGAAGAACAACAATAACAAAAAAAATATCACAGACAATTATGAAAATACAAATTTAGTAATAATTATAATGATAGTAATTATAATAATATGAAGGAGAGGAAGAGGGATGCAGAGGAAGAAGAAAAAGAAGACAAGGCAAACGCCAAGCGTTGTCTCGCCTGCATATTGCAGTCATGAAGAGAATGTATGTCAAAACTATGCTGTATGACTTCCGAGGCTGTCAGCAGTTTAGGGGTGAATTGTGGTTCTGACAGTTTACATATGCAATAATGCTATAGGCCTACTTTATCCCTAGGAAATGAGATAACACTAAGAATGCTGTTAATACTATGAAGCTACATGTATAATGACTTCCATGGAAGGAAATTAATGTTAGTGAAAAAGAATGTAATTCATAACAATGTGAGTGAAAACTTTGACAGCTTTTCTATTGTACCTTTGGCAAATTTGTGTGAATATTATAAATGGTGTCAAGAACTATAGCTCATTAAATAAATAACAACAACAGCTTTTAAAGAATAAACAAGTAAAATACAAAATCTGGTTCAAGTATAGTCTGAGTTCTGAAGTAAAATGTTCATTGACCTTTGACCTTAATCAAATTCAACTCACATTCGAACTTGACCTGCACCTTCAAAAGATGGACCTCTTGTATGAATTTGGCAATCCCACCTCGAAGCTGTAGAAAGTTATTGGGTGTACAACATAGCACAGTGCCAGTCATGGAAAGTTCATTGACCTTTGACCTTATTCAAATTCAACTCATATTCGAACTTGACCTGTGCTTTCACGAGATGGACCTCTGGTATGAATTTGGTGATCCCATCTCGAAGCTGTAGAAAGTTATTGGGTGTACAACATAGCACAGTGCCAGTCATGGAAAGTTCATTGACCTTTGACCTTATTCAAATTCAACTCATATTCGAACTTGACCTGTGCTTTCACGAGATGGACCTCTGGTATGAATTTGGTGATCCCATCTCGAAGCTGTAGAAAGTTATTGGGTGTACAACACAATTGTTGACGACGACGCCGCCGACACCGGAAATAGTGATACCTATGTCTCGCTCCGCTACGCAGGCGAGACAAAAAACCGAAGGAATTATTTTAATTACAATAATAATAATAAGAGGAAGAAGAAGAAGCAGAAGGAGAGGAAAAAGTAGAAGCGGAAGAATAAGAATAATAATAAGAGGAAGAAGAAGAGGAGAAGAAGAAGAAAAAGATGAAGAAGTTCGAGGAAGAACAAAAGGAGGAGGAGAAAGAAGAAAATAAAAAACGAAGGAATTATTTTAATTACAATAATAATAATCTAAATAATAGCATGCTCCTTCTCCTATGGATCATAAAAATAAAAATAATAATAATTATAATAATTATAATAATAATGAAATATACTTAATGATAATAATAATAAAAATAATAATAATGATAAGAAGAGGAGGAATAAGAAGAGGAAGAAGAAAAAGAAGAATAAAAGAAAACAAGTGGAATGCCTCTGGCAGTCTCACCGGCATCACGCGGTTCAATATAGCAGCAGTTCTGACTTTGAATACTACTCTAACTCGCACAAGGTGTTCAGTGATACATGGTTACTCTTATGTCCACTTTTTATGAACTAGACCAATAAACTTTCAAAGTTATGATGGTAATTCAACAGATACCCCCGATTCGGCCAAAGTTCATTGACCCTAAATGACCTTTGACCTTAATCAAGAGACCTGAAACTTGCACAAAATTTTCAGTGATGCTTGATTACTATTATGTCCAAGTTTCATGAATCAGATCCATAAACTTTCAAAGTTATGATGGGAATTCAACAGATATCCCCAATTCGGCCAAAGTTCATTGACCCTAAATGACCTTTGACCTTGGTCATGTGACGTGAAACTCATGCAGGATGTTCAGTGATACTTGATTAACCTTATGTCCAACATTCATGAACTAGGTCCATATATTTTCTTAGTTATGATGACATTTCAAAAACTTAACCTCAGGTTAAGATTTCGATGTTGATTCCTCCAACATGGTCTAAGTTCATTGACCCTAAATGACCTTTGACCTTGGTCATGTGACATGAAACTGTAATAGGATGTTCAGTAATACTTGATTAACCTTATGTCTAAGTTTCATGAACTAGGTCCATATATTTTCTCTAAGTTATGACATCATTTCAAAAACTTAACCTCAGGTTAAGATTTGATGTTGACGCCGCCGTCGGCGTCGCCGTCGGAAAAGCGGCGCCTATAGTCTCACTTTGCTTCGCAGGTGAGACAAAAATGAAGGAATGATTCTAATTACAATAATTATAATAATTAATCCAAATACTAACATGTTACTAGTGCTATTGATCATAATAATAAAAAAATAATGATAATGATAATTATAATAATAATGAGAAAAATAATACTTAATGATGACGATAATAATAATAACAATAATGATAAGAATAATAATGATAATAATAATAATATCAATAATAATAATAATAATAATAATAGTAATAATGATAGTGATAATACTAATAATAAAGATAAGAACGATGATAATAATGATAAAATTTGAATAAATTCCCTTTTTTTCATTTCATTAAGAAAATTCAAAGAAAATGTATTTATCTTTAGTCAATGACAAATAAAAAGTAGACATTTCAAGAATCATATTTTCATCTATAAAACTATATTTTCATAAATATTATTCAATACACAGGAAACATCTTCAAATGTACACAATTTTTTCACACATAATTTTCTTCAACCTGAATAAATCATTGTGCATTTTTTAATCAATAATGTCCAATAAATTCTAAAAAAAAACTGTGGTGTCATTGACTTTTGTACAAGTTTTTCAACATTCATTAGTGTTGTTGGTGTTGCCGCTGCTGTTGTCATCATGGTTGCTGGAATTTATTTTCTTTTTGCTGCTGCTCTTGGTGTTGTTGGTGTGATTGTTTCATTGCTGGTGCATTGCTACTGATGTTGCTCAAGGTGTTGCCTGTGTGGTTGCTCTTGTCATCGCTGCTACTGCTGCTGTTTACAAGTATGGCTGTTGCATCCCCTGATGCATTTATTGACGTTGCCGCTTGTGTTGTTTCCTGTATGATTGCTTAATCCTTGACATTGGCTTTGTTTCTACTGTCGTTGTCGCTACTGCTGTTGATGTTTACCACTGTGATTGTTGCATCTCTTGATGAAGTTATTTATGTTGCGCGCGATGTTCCCTGCATGGTTGTTGGAGCTCCTGCTGCTGTTGATGTTGCCAATGTGATTGTTGCATTTCTGCTGTAATACATGTAGGTATTTTTGCTGTTGCTCTTGATGTTGTCGGTGCGGTTGCTGCATCTCTTATTGCAGTTGAGGTTTCGGCTGCTGATGCTGTTGTTGCTCCTGCTGCTGTTCATGTTTATTGAAGTAACTGAAATGGAATTAATTTATAGAGCATGTGATATTTTATTAATAAAGATATTAATTTCCATGATTATTGATACCAAAGTCATTTATTCCTAATTTAATTATCGCTGTTAAAATTCTGCGAAAAATCTCACTGCTCATTGATTATGAAAATTTATGCGTAAAATCATAAGTTTGCTCTAATAGACCAGTTCGTAGTTACTTCGTGGACAATTTTGGTCAAATGACCTTTCATTTCTTTCATCATGATAGGCAGATTTCAAAGCAAGATATTACGTAAGCTTGCCTTACATAGCAGGATGAAGAAATTGAATAGACCAGGTGACTAGAATAGCACACAAATGAACACGTAATGAAGGCATTTGTTGCATTCCTACTTTGAATGCATATCTTAGCATGTTGCACAATGTACTTTGCAAACTGTGAAATACCAGTCGTTCGTGGAAGCATTGTTGTTTTTTGTGGATGAAAATGAAAATGACAATTCAAAAGAATATATGAATAATCAAGACATCAAAGTTGGTGCTTATCTCATTAGATTTTAAAGCACCATGTCACTTTAGTACAAATGACCTTCTTCTGATCATGCATAGAATCTTTTGATCATGCGCAGAAAGGAACTACGAACTGGCTTATTAATAAAATAAAGCCCCTAAAATGCTCATTTTTGTTTCACATACTCTAGATAGGCATCTGATCAAATTTATTTTTCAAAAATGTACACATCACATTTATTTTCTTATGTATTCTATTGTTTTCTAAATTTCTTATGTATTTCTTTGTTTTATGACTTTTTGCTTTTCATTGTGTTTTCAATGGAAATTTTCGGGGACTTTATTTTTTACCATAGACAAGATAAAATTAAATGATTTTAAGCAGTAAAAGGAAAAATAATGATACATTTTATGAATTTTGGCTAAAAACACTATTTGCATTGGATTTGTACACAAATTCATGTTTTTGAGCAATTTTGGGTCTGCATGCACTTACGAAATGTTGCGTAATTTCGGAAACGCGTACCTGGGGGTCACAATTTTGGTCTCAAAAGTTGCGCGAGAGTCTTGAAAGTAAAAAGTCAGCGAGCGACACATTAAAAAAACTTTGAGCAGCTGATTTATCGCGAAAAATGTCGACCCCCCCCCCCCCCCGTCTTCTTAGGGTTAAACAACGAAAAAAAAAATGCATAAGAAAAAAATTAAAATGTACATGTATACACAATTGATTTTAATGACTTGAGTTTTTCTCATTAATACCAAAATAAAGGGAGTCAAAATCCAAAATTATCACATTTGTTTTTTATTTCGTGATTCAGAACCAACCTGCTGATTTCTGAAGTGAGTGCACAGTCTACAGGCAAGATCCTGAGCCACCCCCCCCCCCCCTACCAAGATCATTTGAATAAGTGAGGTTTAATGACTGCTTTTGTAGTCATTAAATTTATCTGATTTATACAGGCCTACAAGAGATATAAAAAAAATTGTGTTCTTTTTTGGGTAATTTTGCAGTGTTCCTAGCTGACAAAGCAGAGGGTGATGGTGTGTGGGGGGTCTAATAGGAATGCAGAACAATGGAACATTCATTTACTACTTTGGCAATAGAAAGCAAGTCACAGCATCTAGCATTGATTGATATTGGATGTTTTACAACTGTCCAAGAAATATCATCATTAATCATTTAAGCATCTAAGCACTTATTATCTTATAGACTTATAGATGTCACTGTTTTCAAATATTGACTGCTAGAAGACCAAATAAAGAAGAGAACAGTACTGGTAATTTAATTTCTTTTTAATGTGACTACTTTCTTCGCCAAAGTGAGGCAGTCATACTTAAGAGTGTTTTAACTTACAAGTGACATCACATTTCCTGCCTTCTTCTCTGGCTCTCCAAAACCTTCAACCATTTATACTTGGGTAACTTTGTATCTCGCATCCGTCTGAAAAGTTTGGGTGAAGCCTCCACCTGAAGGAAAAGAGTATTGAACTAATTAAATTATTTGCCACAATCTTGTATTTCTTCTCACATGTATATGTACATGTCTAAAAACAGGAAATAAAACATCTTTTGATTACCAGAATTCATATAGAAGGGGGTAAACAAAGGGTTCAAGCTTTTATTATGTTAATCAAAAATAAAAATAGTAAATGACATATGCTCTGGCTGAGAAACTTAGAGAAATTATTCCTCGTAATGTAGCTTGTATGTACATACACATGAGCAAGTAGTGAAAAATGGATTGAGGGGTGTGAGTAGGGGCTACGCAAACAGAAGGGGGGGGGGGCTGGGGTCGCATGTTAACTGTAGAGTTTTTAAAGTGAGCGACCATGCAAAAAATCGTGACCAAATGGCAATTTTTATGTTTTTCAGCTCCCGCACTGTTTTCCAAAACCATGTACAAAAATGACCATCTGGATGATTTTTTGCATGGTCATGGTCTTTCATGTCTATGTAATGTCTACATTACAAACTGACTTTAAAATCTGGTACAGTGCGATTTCATTATCATTGATGTGGGTTTTAATGATTTAACATTCTGCAACCTAAACAATATCCTTCATTTTTTTGTCATCATTATAGCATTTTACTAGTCTACATGTTACCTGTGGTTGCATTTCAATCTCAGTGTTTCTTCACCCATTGCCAAATCTTCTGCCACATGTTCATCAGATTGGCCCCTGGCACATTCCTTGCTGTAGTAGACCAGTCAGAGCCAAGCTCTCTAGTTCCCGTCTGAAATTAGAACATTAATATTACATTGATATAACAAAGAAATATGTAGATTGACAGAGTGATCATTGAAAAATATTGCACTTTCTATGAATATTGTTGACATTTTATAAAGGGGAATGATTCAAATATACCAATCATTTTTCTGTCTTGTTGTATTATCCTGAAATTTCTAGAATCGACCAACAATCGGTCAACAATTAATTCTTGTTAATTCATATAATTTCCACTTGATTATAAGCAAGACAGTCATTAACATATTAATCATACAAATAATAAAACATTTTTGTCATTAATATATTTTTGAATTAAAATAAAAGTTTTTTCTAACCCAATAGCACATGGATACCTTGCTGGTTTAATTTACTGGACTTTGTTCAATAGTACTTTATTATGAGATTCAAAGGCAAAAAAATAATTGGGCTTGATGAGATCCATTGCATATTCCCCTTTATTTTTGTTTTAATGAATGGACCTTTAAGTACCTTTACGTGCTATTTAAGGTTAGGTTTGACTAGATCTAGACTCTAACTTTATGTGTTACGATAAAAATGAAAAATAAAATTGAAAAATTGAAGAGCCCCGACTGGGGGATTTCGCATTGTAAGTCCCATAATGGTGGCTGCACGATAGCTAGACAGCTGGCAGCTGTCTGTTTCGAGGAGTTTTTAAACATTTTTTTTTTATTTCTCCTCATACACAGACGGCTTGCTATTGTGCAGCCACCATTAGGGGACTTACAATGCAAAATCCCCCCGTCGGGGCTCTTCAAAGTTCAATTTTGTCTTTAATGAATAACAATTTTGAAAATTAACGCGACCAAAATGCAAATTTATATTCCCTCTTGGCAATAATTCCCCAAAACGGAGAAAATTGAAGTTAAAAGGAACAAAACAGTGACTTACCTCGGCTGTCGCGCAAATTCACTTCCCCTTTTTATCCGATCTTAAGTACGTTAACATATGGCCATTGAGTCCCCTGTACAGATCGTGCTAGAACTTCGGTCTCTGTATTTGGTGAGTGAAGCCAACGGAGTTCAGCTGAACAACCAGCAAAACAGGGACCGAAGCTTTTGGTCTACTGCCACGGGTGCACCATTTAAAACTTATAATATCTAGATTTTGATTGGGTGTGAACGCACCTCTGCCACATAACTCCCCCTGAATCCTCGCCTGCTGTCGAGTGCCTCCATTTCGTTTGACTTGTGTTCGCTAAGCCTATATGCTAAATAAGTTGAGAATATCCAATTTATCACTCACACTATCAATATGTGATTTAGCTCCTGTCCAATTCCAATGACTGTAACACAGAATTGGGATGGCCACATTGGATTTGTGTACATCTATTGCACACGCTGGTAATCGAGGATATCCCCGACCACACCGAGCAACAAAATTAATACAAAACCAAAGGAAAAGAAAAATTATGATTTCTAATATAGAATGTCAGGCCAAATCGTGGTTTTGGGAACCACTCGTAGATTTGTGTACGCGCACTTGTGTACAAAGTGAATGGAGGTGGAGCACATGCAATAGGGTAGGCACGGCCGTAGTCACTAGATGGCGCTGTCGCGGAAGTGCTCAAAATTTGTACGTAAGTTTCGTCCGCTTGTCAATGGGTGAAATCGCATAGCGATGCGATATCGTCAAAATTAAGCCCCTGTCAGCGCGGATGAATATGATATTTTCTCTTTGTGATTGTCCTCCCGTGCGATGAAAAATATGTCATCGTAATGCATAGGACTTTCGCGAGCTACCGAAGTCATTTTCGTGCCCCAAATTCCATGAAATCTTCCAAAAATAACCATGAAAGTGTCGGTAAGTCAAAAGTGTCGTGAGTTGCTCTCAATTCTTACCTTATTTAGTTGTATTTCTTGCAAAATGGGTCTCGAAGGGTTCTGGATTTTCCGTTGATTGTGAAACTTGAATTGATTTCCTTTCTGTGTCTTGCAGTTAAATTGCAGCGCGGGGAATCGCAAGGGCTGTGGAAGCCCTTCTCAGTGAGGTTTACAAGCTGAGCTGCCCTTGAATTTGGTCGAATTTCGAGCCATTTTGATTGCGCGCACGGGATGATTAATTAACATAACAATTAGCAGATTAGAGATCAAGATTACGTCACGTACGTGCGTACGTGTGATACACAGAAATGAAATAGAACTTGAATCACACGGAATCACAGTCAAGAAATGCTTTGTTTTCTTTGTTTGCTAAATGATTTCCTGAATTTAAAATCATGAATAAACACCAGAGTAATGACATGAAGGAGATAATCATGGTCATATGAGGAATAACTAAATATTTTCTGAAAACGAGTGAATATGATGGGGCAATAATGTGCATGCACTGGAAAATGAACATTCACCTCACTGTCGGTGCCGTGGTGTCAGTCACTCAGACACAGTGCTTTACTGCCTTTTACTGGCCTTTTCTTTGCACTGCCGCCGCCACTGGTTTTTCTTTTGCCAACTAGATTAAAACTCATTTATTAATATGTTTATTGCAATTTTTTAATAAATGGTAATACAAAGTGGAAAAAAATGAAGATAAAAATAATTTCAAGGACTAAAAACTTGTCATGCCATCACCCCCCCCCCCCCCCCTCTAAAAAATACACACTATCTTGAATGACTCATTAATTCAATTTGCATTGAAAAAATAAATAATTGTATTTATGCACTTTTTTATTTCTCATTCTTTCTGCCAGAATATCAGATGCCATCATGAATAACCTCACCACCAGATTGAACTCCTAAACATCTTGACAATGACTATCTACTGAGATATCTTGCCTTCTTGAGATTGGAAGTTTTAAGTTCAAGTCAGAGTGACCTAAGGCCCTACTAACAAGAAGAATCCAGATTTACATAAAAACAAATCCCACGAAAGATACAAACTGATTTTACTCTTAATGTGTAGTGTGTATGTGAGACACTGTGTTTGTGTTTATTTTGAGGAGGACCTCCTGTCTCTGTTTTTATTATTTTATTGACTGAATGAATGATCAATACCTCAAAGTGAGAACTGATTTTTGAGGAGAGTACATTAGTGTATGGTTTTGAGTGAATTTGATTTGAGTAACTGTTTTTCTTTATTATTTTTCTCATAATTATTATTTTGCCTTTTATTATATATTTTCAGTTATATATTGTCAGTTTATCTAAAGGGGAATGAAACCTTTGGAACAAATAGGCTTGTGTAGAAACAGAAAAATCAAAGAATAAGAATAAAGAAAGTTTGAGAAAAATCAGACAAATAATGAGAAAGATATGAGCATTTGAATATTGCAATCACTAATGCTATGGATATCCTCCCATTGGCAATGCGACAAGGATGTGTGATGTCACTGATGAACAACTTTCCCTTTGGTGGACTATAAAATACCCTCAAAATATCTCTTTTTGCTTTTTCTTATGATGATACAAACTCTTATCTATCCATCTTAAACTATCCATGATGTATTCTTAAAAAATATGTATTACATGCCCTCGTGTAGAAAGAACACATGATCTATGGATAGATGTGATAAAAGAGGCAATTCAAGTAAAATATATACTAAAGTAATGGGGAGAGTTGTTCACAAGTGACATCACACATCTTTGTCGCTTTGCCAATTTGCTATCTCCATAGCAATAGTGATCGCAATATTCAAATGCTCATAACTTTCTCATTATTTGTCCGATTTTTCTCAAACTTTTGTTGATCTCTTTCTTTGATTTTTCTGTTTTCACACAAGCTATCTTGTTCCAATGGTTTCATTCTCCTTTAACATTAAGTTGAACTTCCAAATTTGATCAAAGTGTTCAATTCTTGGGATAGAATTTTATCAGGTAATAAAACTGAGTTTGATAAATCTAAAAAAGGACACTGAAAAAAATATGAACACTTGGAGATGCTCACTAAGAAGAGGAAAAAACATGAAAGGAAATGGAACTTAAGTGGATGTTATAGCATGCCTTTCACAGATCTCCAAGCACCAGGAATCATAGGCGGCGGAAGTGGGGGGGGGGAAAGTATCCCCTAAATTTGAGGTGGGGAGGGGACGATTCCATCCCCCTCAATTTTTTGTTGATAACCTTATTTTTTAATTTTTTTTGGCTTGTCAATTTTCAATTTTGTTTCCTGTGTCCCCCCAAGATATTATATGGTCACTATCTTTTTTTTTTTTTTGGGGGGGGGTCAAAAGATTTTGGCGGTTCCCCCCTAAAATTTTTGGCTTCCCCCACCAATGCCAGGAATGTTGATATTCAACTGAGAGTTGCTGAAGTGGAATCTCCGTTTGTCTGTGAACTTGTTATAGAGAATGATTATTCCAGGACAAGTTAGATGATATTACCCAGCCCATAGCATACATCCCAACAATGGAATGGAGGCAATATACCCCTGTAATACATGAAGTATATTATCTTTAGGTTGGTTTGGAAAGTAAGTCCTCTAGTCAATATTAATGTCTGCCCAACAAAATGGTACTATCTGGCAATTTGGTGGTTCAATCACAAGCAGAAAAAGTTTAGTAAATTGACACTAGTAAGACAAACAAATATAATACAGCCAAACTGTCTGACCCCTTACTTGACTACTGACTTAACTAATTATTGAAAAATGACAAGGGATGCTTAGGCCTTTTGTAACCATTTCATTGGGCAGACTGAAGCAGATGACTAGAATTCATACTTTCATGAAGATGAAGGAACATCAAAATGATTATTACAATTTAGCAAATATGAATTTATAACACTGTCATGGTTATAAAAAGTAATGAATTTCTATCAAGTAAAATGACAATACAATGTAAGACATAACTGCAATAAAGTAATTTCATTTCCAAAAGATATCTTCCATAACTTAATAACCAAATTTCTCAAGATAATATTTCTTCTGCACAAAGTGTATGAAATGCTCAGTGTAAATCATGCTGTTTATAAATCTCTATGATTTTTTTTTTCAAAATGAAAATACATGTAAACTTAATCAAAACCAGGGGTGGTGGATCCAGGATTTATCCTGGGGGGGGGGCACATTTTCAGGATGAAAATTTGTCAAGCAAAAAAGGGCCTTACGGGGGGGGCATTCTTTGATGAAAATTGCATATTTTCATTACATCTTGACAGTAGCTCTCAAAGGGGGGGGGGTTGAGCTAGATGTGCCCTCCCCCAGATCCACCAGTGATAAAAATCAACATTTATGAAAGATTGCATACCTTATATTCTGAATTGGTAAATTCAATGCATATGTCTACAAAATGAAACTGACATGTTTGGATAAATTGCTTATTTTTGTTTCAGAAAGAATTCATCAATAACAGCTTAGAGTTATTGAGAAAACATCAAGAAAAAATAATATTCTGATATGCAATAACTATATCTATTTTATACATGCTTTTTTTTCCAAAAATTTAATCCTTGACATGGGGGGGCTGGTTTAGTAGTCAAATTCACCCCCCCCCCCGTTAAGTAAAATGCTTTATCAAAATAAGATTATGCTATCATTTATAAATTACTGCATTTTGTAGCCCATTAAAATTCAAAATGAATCAAAGAGGGCAGTGCCACACCTTATTCACTGAAATTAAGGAGGGGCATGCACAGCTGAAAAACTATCAGCAGGGGCAATAATTTTCACTGCAATGTTAGATATCCTAAAAAAAAATCCTGAAAACACATAATTAAAATGAAATTAAACTCCCAGGAAGTGCCCCTGTATACTATTACAGCCCTTGACCTGTATATTCTCAAGGGGTTCAATAATTCCTTCTCTTCCCTTGTAGAGTCGGTTCGGGTGCGAATGTGTCTGAAAAAAATAAGTAAAAAAAGGATCATTAGTAAAAATTGTAGAGAGAACAGAACATATCATTTTTAAAAAATTTAGCAAGCAAAAACAAAGATTGATCTGGCATTGGAAAATAAAAGGAAATTAATTAACACCGCCCCCCCCCCCGCTTCAACATGTTTTTGTTGTTTGCTTCTGCTTACAACTTTATAAATTTACCCGATACACCTTTCAAAACTTTTGGCTCCATTATCATGATTATGCCACTGTTCAAGTATTATTTATTTGGAAACCACTGCTAAAACTATAAGGTGAAATGAAATTATATAAAGAAAAAAATATATATTTCACAAAGTATAAAATCATAATGATGTAGGTCATGTTGAAATTAGACCCTGGACTGGACTTAAAAATAGATCAAGTGTAGTGTAGACCAAATGTAAATTAGACAAAGTGTAGACCAAATGGCAATTAGAATTTTTTTTAAACCAAATGGGTAAAGCCCATTTGGTATATATATAAAGACTAAAATATAAGTTAAAAAAATATAATTAAGTAGCCTAGGTTGTGCTGAAATTAGACCAACTGGACATTTCACAAAATGAGAATTAGACCAAGTGTAGACCAAATGGGTTAAGCCCATTCGGCATTAGACTAAATGAGAAGTGGGCAAATTGCATGTGAACCAAATGAATATACATATTTACAATGTGGAACTGCATGATATAAAGCCAATTTTATGTACCAGTATTTGACAAAGTAAAAAAATATACAATTATGTAGGTTATGCTGAAATTAGACCAACTGGACATTTCACTAAATGAGAATTAGACCAAGTGTAGACCAAATGGCAATTTAGTAGACCAAATGGGTTTAGCCCATTTGGCATTAGACCAAATGACAAGTGGGCAAATTGCATGTAGACCAAATGAAAATACACCAGAAAACACATTTCACAAGTTGGGACTGATATAGAGAGCCGTAGCAGACGACGGAGATGGGTACATGATTTGCGTCCGCAAAAAACGCGCACGCATCTATGTACTAACATGAAAAACAGCATATGGGACGATCTGACTAAAAATCGCACATGCGGGGCTATTTGAGAGTCACAGCAGAGGACGGCTAGCAGACGCCGACGGGCGCGCGCATTTAGCGAGCACATCGTGATCGTTTAAACTATCGATAGTAAGGACAGTGCATTAACAGGGACCCGCGATGTCTATGACTTTTTCGACCCATGTTGGTGCTATGAAATTGCTGTTTTTTGCAGTTTAAATGAATTTTACGTAAGTTTTAAGTGGTTTCACATGACAAATTAGATATTAAGAAATTTTTTGATATCATTCTTGGGGACAACAAACACATTTTGAAATTCTTGTTGTCCTGCCTAAATAGGGTAGTGCGTGCGCGTGTGACTGAATAAAGCGCTGCTGTATGAAGTGAACGGTGGTTCCCTATATCACGATAATGCCGAATGTCATAAAGGTAAAACAATATAAAGATTTCTCTTAGCAAAATTACAGCCCTGTGTGGATCATAAAAACGTGTATGGACAGGGTCGCGATGGGATATGGGTCGTTGTGTGGACCTCAGTCAGATACTTAGTTCTGCAGACACAGAAACACGGGTATGGGACTAGACTGGATTATGTACTGTCAAGTTTGTCGATCGTATCGACAGGGTTCCTGCCAGAAGATTATCTTTTCTTGTAATTCAATTGATAATTACGCACCACAAATTATTCATCACCTTACATATAATATGAACGACATTTTGAATGGTTTTACTTACGGTAAAATCCTCATTCACCTCTCCGGTGACCTTCACTTCTGCTAATTTCTTCGTTTCATTTCGAATCGTCGCGGCGAAAACATCAAACAAACTTTACATTTTTATCAAAACTTTGGGAGTGGGCGTGGCCTAATTAGTCAGCGAACCTCGTTCAAGACGATTTGTAAAATAAAAATGTACTGAACGCGAAGGTTCGGGAAAAGCCCCCCCGGTTGTGCCATTTGGGGGCGTTGTCGACACTGACGCGCCCTAACGCTCCCAACGCACCCTTTCGGCCAAACCGGGGGGGGCTTTGGACGAATCTTCGCGTTCGCGTTGACGCACCCTAACGCGACAGCACCCACCCTTTCGACATAAGCCGCTGAAAGTATGTTTAGCTTAATGAATAGAGTAGAATTCACTGAGTACAATACCGAAAATTTCATCAAAATCGGATATAAACAAAGTTATTGAATTTTAAAATTTAGCAATATTTTGTGGAAACAGTCGTCATTAATATTCATTAGGTTGGCTGATGATGTCACATCTCCACTTGTTCTTTTGTATTTTAGTATGTGAAATTAGGTTTATTCAATTTTTTTCATCCAAGAACTAGAAAAATTGGATTGGCAACTGATTTAGTGCATCAAATATTCATTGCTGCAACTTATTTCATTATAAGGGAGACATATTATTTGCACAAGTATGAAATAATGTAAAAATTATGATCATATTTAATAACATAGGAAAACGGAAAGTGGACATGTGACAATATCAGCCCGCCTAATGAATATTCAAGACGACTGTTTTCACAATATATTGCTAAACTTTAAATTTCAATGACTTAATATTACTTGCTATCCGATTTTGATAAAATTTTCGGCACATTGCTCAGTGAATTCTACTCTATGTATTAAAATATAAATATTTTCAGCCTGGACCATCCCTTTTACACGTTTAAGTGCCATCGACTTGGCGAGAAACTTAATCATGCCTTGTCCACATAGGCTATATGACCTTTTATAAGATATCATATCTCGTCATGGCGACATATAACTTTTTATAAGTCGACTTGAAGAAAACGAAGTACAATTGCACGAAAACGTGTCCGTAGCACGCTATAAGTGGTAATTACCTAGACAAAATC
The DNA here is from genome assembly GCF_018143015.1 of Lytechinus variegatus. Classification (NCBI taxonomy): domain Eukaryota; kingdom Metazoa; phylum Echinodermata; class Echinoidea; order Temnopleuroida; family Toxopneustidae; genus Lytechinus; species Lytechinus variegatus. The sequence continues at coordinate 97,105 of NC_054748.1, read as the reverse complement.
CCCGGTCTTCGTTTTCCAGACACCCAACAACACGTCTGGAAAACGAAGATCGAAGACCGGGGACATGCGTTATGTCAATGGTAGTAAAATTTTTAATGCCAGCTGAGCTGAGCGCGATATATTGCTCAATCAATTATCATTCACATCACGATATCCATACAATTAATCATTAACTTATCAACCAATCGTAACTGATTACATATCCAATATCAGAATATTCCTGAATTTGATCTGAATATAATAATGGTTTATTTTAGCTAGACGGATGCGATGGCCCCGGTCTTCTGTCTTCGTTTTCCAGACACCCAACAACAGGTCTGGAAAACGAAGATCGAAGACCGGGGACATGCGTTATGTCAATGGTAGTAAAATTTTAATGCCAGCTGAGCTGAGCGCGATATAATTGCTCAATCAATTATCATGCATCACGATCCATACAATTAATCATTAACTTATCAGCCAATTATAACTGATTACATATCGAATATCAGAATATTCCTGAATTTGATCTGAATATAATAATGGTTTATTTTAGCTAGACGGATGCGATGGCCCCGGTCTTCTGTCTTCGTTTTCCAGACACCCAACAACAGGTCTGGAAAACGAAGATCGAAGACCGGGGACATGCGTAATTATGTCAATGGTATAAAATTTTAATGCCAGCTGAGCTGAGCGCGATATATTGCTCAATCAATTATCATTCACATTACGATATCCATACAATTAATCATTAACCAATCATAATTCATTACATATCCAATATCAGAATATTCCTGAATTTGATCTGAATATAATAATGGTTTATTTTAGCTAGACGGATGCGATGGCCCCGGTCTTCTGTCTTCGTTTTCCAGATACCCAACAACAGGTCTGGAAAACGAAGATCGAAGACCGGGGACATGCGTTATGTCAATGGTATAAAATTTTAATGCCAGCTGAGCTGAGCGCGATATATTGCTCAATCAATTATCATTCACATTACGATATCCATACAATTAATCATTAACCAATCATAATTCATTACATATCCAATATCAGAATATTCCTGAATTTGATCTGAATATAATAATGGTTTATTTTAGCTAGACGGATGCGATGGCCCCGGTCTTCTGTCTTCGTTTTCCAGACACCCAACAACAGGTCTGGAAAATGAAGATCGAAGACCGGGGACATGCGTTATGTCAATGGTATAAAATTTTAATGCCAGCTGAGCTGAGCGCGATATATTGCTCAATCAATTATCATTCACATTACGATATCCATACAATTAATCATTAACCAATCATAATTCATTACATATCCAATATCAGAATATTCCTGAATTTGATCTGAATATAATAATGGTTTATTTTAGCTAGACGGATGCGATGGCCCCGGTCTTCTGTCTTCGTTTTCCAGACACCCAACAACAGGTCTGGAAAACGAAGATCGAAGACCGGGGACATGCGTTATGTCAATGGTATAAAATTTCAATGCCAGCTGAGCTGAGCGCGATATATTGCTCAATCAATTATCATTCACATTACGATATCCATACAATTAATCATTAACCAATCATAATTCATTACATATCCAATATCAGAATATTCCTGAATTTGATCTGAATATAATAATGGTTTATTTTAGCTAGACGGATGCGATGGCCCCGGTCTTCTGTCTTCGTTTTTCAGACACCCAACAACAGGTCTGGAAAACGAAGATCGAAGACCGGGACATGCGAATTATGTCAATGGTATAAAATTTTAATGCCAGCTGAGCTGAGCGCGATATATTGCTCAATCAATTATCATTCACATTACGATATCCATACAATTAATCATTAACCAATCATAATTCATTACATATCCAATATCAGAATATTCCTGAATTTGATCTGAATATAATAATGGTTTATTTTAGCTAGACGGATGCGATGGCCCCGGTCTTCTGTCTTCGTTTTCCAGACACCCAACAACAGGTCTGGAAAACGAAGATCGAAGACCGGGGACATGCGTTATGTCAATGGTATAAAATTTTAATGCCAGCTGAGCTGAGCGCGATATATTGCTCAATCAATTATCATTCACATTACGATATCCATACAATTAATCATTAACCAATCATAATTCATTACATATCCAATATCAGAATATTCCTGAATTTGATCTGAATATAATAATGGTTTATTCTAGCTAGACGGATGCGATGGCCCCGGTCTTCTGTCTTCGTTTTCCAGACACCCAACAACAGGTCTGGAAAACGAAGATCGAAGACCGGGGACATGCGTTATGTCAATGGGAGAACATGTGTAGGGGGCAAGGTCCAAAGTCCATTCTAACCCGCGCACGTGTTTTGTACACACTTTGCACTGCTTTGTACACGCTTCGTGCGTGAACTACAAACGCTTTCACACGAGTGTGATACGTGTCCCCGGTCTTCGTTTTCCAGACACCCAAGACTGGGGGGGGCCTTTTAGGCCCCCCCCTGTACATAAATCGCGATAACTTTTTTGCGCATGAAGCGTTCGCGCCGCCATTTCATGACTTTTTCTCTTGAGTTTTGCGCAACTTTTGATACCAAATTTGTATACCCCCATGCCGCGGTTGCGGAGTTACGTAACATTTTCGTATCACATGTCACGTAAGAAATTGAAATTTGTATTCGTTTGTGTGTAAAGTGTATGGTATTTGAATGAATGTTATACACATTGTTTTCTAACTACATTTTTATTTGTTTCTTTCTATATTATGTCACTTGTGAATTCAAGTAGCAGTTCTAGGATATGAAAATAATGAAAAACATTGCATAAAAAATAAAGAAATACATAAGAAATGCAAAATAAAGAAATACATAAGAAATTAAAATCAAAGAAAAACATAAGAAAAGTAGTGCAAAATACCAGAATCGCTTGCACAACTATATTCTTGGGTGCAGGAAACGGTTACAGCCCGATAGACCGCGGGTCCGATAGACCGCGGGTCCGTTAGACCGCGGGTCCGTTAGACCGCGGGTCCGTTAGACCGCGGGTCCGATAGACCGCGGGCCCGATAGACCGCGGGTCCGATAGTCCGCGGTGTGTGTAAAATTATGATCAGGACAATATAGTGAAATCTCCCCATGTCGACTAAATAAGCTTATTATGTCCGCATGGCGAGATACGTTATCCTGCCAAGTCAGTCCACTTATAAAAAGTTATATGTCAACATGGCGAGATATTGTATCTTGCCAAGTCGACTTGCCAAGTCGATTGTATCTTGTGTGGTCCAGTGGTTAGAGCATTGGACTCATAATCGCAAGGTTGTGAGTTCGAATCCCAACTCTGCCATTGTCTCCACTTTGATAAAAAGGCCCAAGAGTGATATCTGTCGTCTATTACGTCAGCCACTATGATTAATAGTGGCTGACTATGATTAATCTAGACGTAAAATGTTTCCAAGGTAATTGGTTATATACCAGCTTGGCGTTTACCAGCAAAAAATGCTGTCCTGCCGAGTTCCTACGGGAGTTACCACAAACAGAAACAGGAATATGTTACATGTCAACATGGCGATATGTCGGGATTCTTGCCGGGACTTGTACACTTCATATCTCGCCATGTGGACATATCGACTTGACAAGATAGAATACATCGCTATGTCGAAATAATAAGCTTATTAATTACTTAGGCGGCGGAAGCGGGGGGGGGAGGCTTTCCTCCTAAATTTGAGGTGGGAGGACGGTCCCCCCTAAATTTTTAGTTGAGAACCTTTTTTGGTCCTCAATTTCTTTTCTACGCCCCCCTAAATTGAGGTAGACCACCCTAAGATATTTTTGTCCCCCCCCCCTAATTTTGGTTGATAACCTTCTTTTTTTTCCTTGTCAAAATATTTTGGTGGTCCCTCCTAAAATTTTGGTTGATTTGCTTGTCAATTTTTTACCTTTGTCCATCCCAAAATTTCAGGTGGATCCCCTAAATGTTTTGCCTTCGGCCGCCAATGATTAATTAAGACGTACCACGCCATGTCGTCACGTTAAGGCATTTTTACAATCATTATTTTCATAATCTGGGGTAATTGTCTGGAGAGTAAATTTCCGGGGGGGGGGGTAACAGTCCCCTGCGGTAAAAAATATGGGGATAATATTTTCCTTGAAGTAGTTGTCAGGGGGTGATTGCCCCTAATTGGCTTATTGTTATAGAACCCAGGCGCGGATCCAGGATTTCAAGGGGAGGGAGGGGGAGCAAATTTGACCTGATGTTTGGCGCCCATGTGTACTTTTCGAAAAATGGCGCCCACTCCCTCCCGGCCAGGCTAACTTAAATTATCTTATAATCACATAAAAAAAAATAAAGACCACTTTTTAATGTGTTCTCGAAAAAATCCATGAATACATAAATACCAAAAGGTAGGGGGACACAGGGGCGGTTCCAGCCTTCGCCAATAGGGGGGGGGGGGGAGGATGGGCTGGATATTTTCCCCGGCCGATCGGCAGCTCGAAGATAATTTTTGTTTGTTTCTTTGAAGGGGTAGTCCTCATTAGTCACTTCTTGACTTTATTCTTATAAATTAATACATAATATCATAATCCTCATTTATATGATGCGAGCGCGAAGCGCGAGGTAATTTTTGGGGAAATTTTATGTATTTTTTCCTAAAATTTGAACTGATTCTGGGCAATGTTTGTTATCCTGAAAAAGACATGTATGCAACTCAATAATTACTACGAACGCAAAGCGCGAGGGGAAATGAACTGATGAAAAAGATACCTGTTAAAGTAGCATTTAACAATCAAATAATGCGAGCGCGAAGCGCGAGCTGAATCTTTTTGAAATTTTCACCCAAAGAAAGGAAATTCGTTTTTTTTTCTTTTTTTAACTAAAGCAGAATAGGTATATGAATAAATAATTAAAGCAAGCGCGAAGCGCGAGCGGAAAATTTCTAGATTTAGTCCTATAATATTTACTGAACGAGACACTCTATTCATGATTTGTAAATCCTAAAAAATATGAGTATTAATAATGCGAGCGCAAATCGCCAGCAAAAAAACGTTTTAAACTGGTACCTGTTAAGGACTGCTTGTACTTAGCCATGAAGGCGTCACATATTTCAACAATCAAAAATTGCGAGCGCGAAGCGCGAGCTGAACATTTTTTAACTTTTTTAAAGAAAGAATGGAAATTTTCAATCAGTTTTTGTAATCGTGAACAGGATAGCTATGTAATTTAACGATTGATGCCAGCGCGAAGCGCGAGCAGAAAAAAATCGAGATTTAGACCTAAAAGTGGGTCATGTTTTGTAAATCATCAAAAGGATGAGTAATATTGGGTCTTCTTTCATTAATAATGCGAGCATAAAGCGCTAGCAGAAATTGTTTGATATTGTGATCTGAAACTGGATAATGACTTAAAGTAGAGAACAAGTTGGTTATCTGAATAAACATGCGCGAGCGTGTTTCATATTTAGACCTAGAATCTAGGCATTCTAAATACAACTTTAATCATGAAAATCATGAAACTTTGATAGTCCGATCTGAAAAAAGAGTCAATTTCAGCTTTATATTTCTAGCACGTTGTAGAAAAATAATTGTAAGGAGGATATGGATCGCACTTAAAAAGAGCTGTTATTATTACTTTGAGTTTTGACATAGGACCGGGACATCCTTACGACATGCCATCATATGAAAATGATGACTATCTTCCTATTCATCTTGCTAAGCGCGAGATGAAACAAAGGGACAATTTAATTATTAAATTGATATCATATTTATTAATGCCTATATCTGATGATATCATGGCATAAAAACTGGACATTTCACTTTTGTGATTATGAATAGGATGCATCACTTTATATATTTTTAACCATTGATGCGAGCGCAAGTCGCGAGCTATACTTTTTGATAAACTGTCATGAAAAGGGGATTTTAAGTAGTTTGTTGTATAAACAATATTGAAACATTTATATAACTTGCCAATCAAAATGCAAGCATGCAGCGCTCTAGCTGATGCGCCTTAACAATCAGACCAGAAAAGGGATATTTTGAAAACTTTATGGAATACTAGAAAATATAGGTTACTGATAAATCAAAATTTGCGAGCGCGTAGCGCAAGCAGGAAACGTTAACATTCAAACCATAAAATTGACATTTTTACAGAGCACTTTGTAAAAACCAATTTGTAAATTACACAAAAAAATGAAAGTTCGATTTCCGAGGTGAAATATGTGTTGTATATTGACTTCCAAACTTGATATTCGAACTCCATATTGAACAAGATATGCAAATCACCTAATAGGCAATGTGAGCGCGAGCGAAAGTTTTATATAGTTGCACGAAAGATTCTTTTTATTTTCCAAGTCTTCCGCTCATCTTATTTTATGCCTTCGTCGTCCTTCTCTTCCTTTTCTCCTCTCTTTTCCCTCCTTTTCCCTTCTTTCTTTCCTTTTTTTTCATTTTTTGCTTATTATGTCCGCATGGCGAGATACGTTATCCTGCCAAGTCAGTCCACTTATAAAAAATTATATGTCAACATGGCGAGATATTGTATCTTGCCAAGTCGACTTAAATATGTTACATGTCAACATGGCGATATATCGGGATTCTTGCCGGGACTTGTACACTTCATATCTCGCCATGTGGACATATCGACTTGACAAGATAGAATATATCGCTATGTCGAAATAATAAGCTTATTAATTACTTAGTCAGTGGAAGCGGGGGGGGGGGGGGCTTTCCCCCTAAATTTGAGGTGGGGGGACGGGCCCCCCTAAATTTTTAGTTGAGAACTATTTTTGGTCGTCAATTTCTTTTCCACGTCCCCCCCTAAATTGAGGTAGACCACCCTAAAATATTTTTGTCCCTCCCCCTAATTTTGGTTGATAACCTTTTTTTTTTCTTGTCAAAATATTTTGGTGGTCCCTCCTAAAATTTTGGTTGATTTGCTTGTCAATTTTTTACCTGTGTCCATCCCAAAATTTCAGGTGGATCCCCCTAAATGTTTTGCCTTCGGCCGCCAATGATTAATTAAGACATGGTAAGATAAAGTACAACGCCATGTCGTCACGTTAAGGCATTTTCACAATTATTATTTTCATAATTATCTGGGGTAATTGTCTGGAGAGTAAATTTCCGGGGGGGGGGTAACAGTCAACGGCGGTAAAAAAATATGGGGATAATATTTTCCTTGAAGTAGTTGTCAGGGGGTGATTGCCCTAATTGGGTTATTGTTATAGAACCCAGGCGCGGATCCAGGATTTCGAGGGGAGGGAGGGGGAGCAAATTTGACCTGATGTTTGGCGCCCATGTGTACTCTTCGAAAAATGGCGCCCACTCCCTCCCGGCCAGGCTAACTTAAATTATCTTATAATCACATTAAAACAAAAATAAAGACCACTTTTTAATGTGTTCTTGAAAAAAAATCCATGAATACATAAATACCAAAAGGTAGGGGGACACAGGGGCGGTTCCAGTCTTCGGCGATAGGGGGGGGGGGTGGGGCGGAAATTTGTTTCAGCCATATTTTCCCCGATCGGCAGCTCGAAGATAATTTTTGTTTGTTTCTTTGAAGGGGTAGTCCTCATTAGTCACTTCTTGGCTTTATTCTTATAAATCAATACATAATATCATAATCCTCATTTATATAATGCGAGCACGAAGCACGAGCTAATTTTGGGTGAAATTTTACGTATTTTTTTCCTAAAATTTGAACTGATTCTGGGCAATGTTTGTTATCCTGAAAAAGACATGTATGCAACTTAATAATTACTACGAACGCAAAGCGCGAGGGGAAATGAACTGAGAAAAAAGATACCTGTTAAAGTAGCATTTGACAATCAAATAATGCGAGCGCGAAGCGCGAGCAAAATCTTTTTGAAATTTTCAGCCAAAGAAAGGAAATTCTAAGCACTTTTTTAACTCAAGCAGAATAGGTATATGAGTAAACAATTAAAGCAAGCGCGAAGTGCGAGCGGAAAATTTCTAGATTTAGTCCTATAATATTTACTGAACGAGACACTCTATTCATGATTTGTAAATCCTAAAAACTGTGAGTATTAACAATGCGAGAGCAAAGCGCGAGCAAAAAAAAAATTATACGTTTTAAACTGGTACCTGTTAAGGACTGCTTGCACTTAGCCATGAAGGCGTCACATATTTCAACAATCAAAAAATGCGAGCGCGAAGCGCGAGCTGAACATTTTTGAACTTTTTAAAGAAAGAATGGAAAATTTCAATCAGTTTTTGTAATCGTGAACAGGATAGCTATGTAATTTAACGATTGATGCGAGTGCGAAGCGCGAGCAGAAAAAAAATCGAGATTTAGACCTAAAAGTGGGCCACTCTGTTTATGTTTTGTAAATCATCAAAAGGATGAGTAATATGGGGTCTTCCTACATTAATAATGCGAGCACAAAGCGCGAGCAGAAATTTTTTGAAATTGTGATCTGAAACTGGATAATGATTTAAATTAGAGAACAAGTTGGGTATCTGAATAAACATGCGCGAGCGTGTTTCATATTTAGACCTAGAATCTAGGCATTCTAAATACAACTTTAATCATGAAAATCATGAAACTTTGATAGTCCGATCTGAAAAAAGAGTCAATTTCAGCTTTATATTTCTAGCACTTTGTAGAAAAATTGTAAGGTGGATATGGATCGCACTTAAAAAAGAGCTGATATTATTTTTACTTTGAGTTTTGACATAGGACCGGGACATCCTTACGACATGCCATCATATGAAAATGATGACTATCTTCCTATTCATCTTGCTAAGCGCAAGAAGAAACAAAGGGACAATTTAATTATTAAATTGATATCATAATTAATGCCTAATGAGGGCGCGAAATCTGATGATATCATGGCATAAAAACTGGATATTTCACTTTTGTGATTATGAATAGGATGCATCAGTTTATATATTTTTAACCATTAATGCGAGCGCAAGTCGCGAGCTATAATTTTTGATAAACTGTCATGAAAAGGGGATTTTAAGTAGTTTGTAGTATAAACAATATTGAAACATTTATATAACTCGCCAATCAAAATACGAGCGTGCAGCGCTCTAGCAGATGCGCCTTAACAGTCAGACCAGAAAAGGGATATTTTTAAATATTTAGGGAATACACGAACATATAGGTACCTGATAAATCAAAATTTGCAAGCGCGTAGCGCAAGCAGCAAATGTTAACATTCAAACCATAAAATTGACATTTTTACAGAGCACTTTTTAAAAACCAATTTGTAAATTACACAAAATAATGAAAGTTCGATTTCCGAGGTGAAATATGTGTTGTATATTGACTTCCATACTTGATATTCGAACTCCATATTGAACAAGAAATGTAAATCACCTAATAGGCAATGCTTGCTTGCTTGCTTGCTTGAAATGTGAGCGCGAATCGCGAGCGAAAGTTTTATATAGTTGCACGAAAGATTCTTTTTATTTTTCAAGACTTCCCCTCATCCTATTTTATGCCTTCGTCGTCCTTCTCTTCCTTTTCTCCTCCCTTTTTCCTTCTTTCTTTCCTTTTTTTGCTCCGTCAAGAGGGGGGGGGGGAGCTCAGCCCCCTGGATCCGCCTATGGGGACAAGGGGCGGGAAAATATGACAAGCAAAAAAAAAAGGTTATCATCGCCAAAGTAAGGTCATCTCGTCCCAAAATACATGTTTTATTTCGATTTAGAATGATGTATTTCTATGATTATCAAAGACCAAAATAGTAGGGGGACATTTGATATTGTGCCCTCCTACTATTTTGAGTAGGTGGGACACGTCCCCCTGCCCCCCTGGGTTTTCCGCCCATGATGTAATATCAATGGGAGCGCGAAGCACGAGTGATTTTTGGGGATTTCAATTTGGTCTAACTTCTCACCAGAGTAGGCCCTACTAGAATATTGTGAACGGGAGCTGTAGTTTCTGTACTGTTGTTTTAGTATACCCTTCAATATTATTAATGATAACCTCTAGGAAATATGCAATCTCGACTAATTGTCCTCATCAGTGGCGTATTTATTCAGCATGGGTGCAGGGAGAGGGGGGCGAGGGCACCAAGATAAAAAAATAAATGAAATGGGGGGGGGGCTAGACGTTAAAGAAAATCTGAGATTTTATTCTTGAAAAAACACATTGAGGTATCTCACAAGGCCTAAATAAATAATGACAATGCGAAGCGCGATCTGATTTTTTAAAAGAATTTTCCTGCATTTTATCCTGAAAGCCTAAGTCAGGGACGGACCCAGATTCCGCCAATAGGGGGAGGGGCCATTTTTCACCCATATTTTCCCTGATCGGCCGTTCAAAGAGGGGGCTCGATATGGCTTATCGCATAAAATTAATAAGAAGTTTGCAATAGCGAAGCGAGCAAGCAAATATGTTGACACTTTTATTACAAAAATACAAGGTTGTGATAGATTTTGACATAATATTTGGAAAATAATAGTATATTTTATCCTAATCCCTTTCCATTTCTCTCTATTTTTTCTTAGCCTTGATTCTCTCTTTTTTTTGTTGGGGGGGGGGGCAAACGCCCATGTCCTAACAGTCATTTCCTAGATTTACTTTATAAGCAACATAAATGTGTTATAATCTCATAAGCTATATGCAAGCTAGAAATTAAATTTCATGTATATTGCCCTAAAAATTTAACATTCTGGGCAATGTTTGTGAACCTGAACATGACGCGTATGTAACAAGATAATTACCACGAGCGCGAAGCAGAAATGTTAAATATTATGGACTGGTCGAAAAGTTAGTCATTAAGACGATACATATTTCAACGATTGAACTGAAAATTTGTAATATTCCAACCTAAAAAAATGAGATTTCATTTCCCCCAATGGGAAATTCGACATTCATTTCCATCTCTCTTTTTCTTATCTTTCTTCCCATCTTTCTCTCTTTTTAATATTATTCTCTTCCTATTTTTTCTTCTTATTTTCCTTTCTTTTCTTTTCTTTTTTCCCTCTTCCTCTTTTCTTCTCTTTCCCCCATTACTTATCCCTCTTTCTTTCACTTTCCCATCCCTTTTTTCTCTTTTAATTTTTTTTCTTCTCTCCCTCCCCTTCCACTCTCTCTCTTTTTATTCTCTTCTTTTCCCCTCTTCCTCTATCTCTCCTTTTCTTATCTTTATTCCCATCTTCCTCTCTATTTAAATATTCTTCTCTTCCTTCCTCTTTTTTTCTTCTTTTTCCTCCTTTTCCTTTCTCCTAGCTTTCTTTTCTTCTCTTCCTTTTCCCTCCTCTCTTTTTTCTCTTCTTTTCCCCTGTTCTCCCTTTTTCTTTGTCTTTCCTTTCCCCCTCTTACTCTCTTTTCTATTATCTTCTTTTCCCATCTTCCTCTCTCTTTTTATTTTCTCCTTTTCCCCGGCCTCTCCCCCTCTTTTTTGAGCGGGGGGGGGTAAGGCAGTTCCCCCTCGCCCCCCCCCCATGGATCCGCACCTGATAGAACCCCATGGTCTCGTATCATTTGACCTTTGGACCTCTCGATGACATTTGATATATCTGATCATAATTTTACACGCACTGCGGACTATCGGACCCGCGGTCTATCGGACCCGCGGTCTAACGGACCCGCGGTCTATCGGACCCGCGGACTATCGGACCCGCGGTCTATCGGACCCGCGGACTATCGGACCCGCGGTCTATCGGGATGTCCCCCAATCAGCAATCCTAGTCTGTGAATGCCACATTTAGAAATACAGAATTGCTAACATGTACCAAATTCTACATTCAAAACATTCCAATGACAAATGAATAAACTTTCAATCACAAGAATACTGGAATATAATCAATGCTAGTGGTGCAGGAAAGATGTATTCTCTAATGTATATTTGTATTGACATACACATATACAAGTAAAATGGCATATTTCTTCTCCCTCAAAATAGAAGTAACATAGTTAACATTACTTATTACATTCACTACTCTTTGGCATTTTTTATGAAGAGAATGTCATAATTAAATCAGTCGACACAACTGCCTTGAGAGTTATTTCATCTTTTCACACACTGTTAAGGACTAAAAAGTCAAATAGTGCTAAATGCTTGTCTTTACCGAAGGAACATGTAAGCATTTGAATAAACAATTATAACTATGAAGGTCAAGAAGTAAATATAATTTTAAATCAATAATTTAACGTAATATCAAACAGGATCATTTTTATCAAATTTATAATCAAAATCACAAACGACAGCGACAAAAGCAATAAAATGCAATGATAAAAAAATACGAATGACTAAGTAGATTTGTATTTTTTCCATCATTCTCAAGTTATTGGCTAAATACACTCATCAATACATTTTCAAATTGAACACTTGTTTTTTTTAATTGCAAATTGTCAGACTCCAAAACAAGAAGATATATCAAAATACCCATTAGTTCCTTCCAAATCTTAAAACTTTACAAAAATTGTCTTCATGATTTTAGCAAATAACGTCTTTAAACTAGTGGGTAAAAAAAGAGAGTAAAATTCTTACTACAAACAGACAGAAAAACATGTGCTGTAGTGTATCTTTAACCTCAAGCTAAAACTTATCATGTATTATTTCTTTCTTGAATAACATTCATCAAGAAAATTTAACAGTTGGATATTCTGGAATAAAATGATGATACCAGGTGTGTGAGTGATGACAAATAAAGACCTGACAATTTTGTAGAGAGTTGGGGGATTAAATTGAATGAGTTCTCAAACTATTATACAGAAAGGGGGGATATCAAGCTTAAAATGAAAAGCAAAAATAACTAAAATCAGCGTAAGAATTCTCACACCCCTGATAAACCGATAAAACATTACCTCTTGGAAGGGTGGGGTGTCTGTATTAACACATTTGGCTTTTGAAAATGAATTCACAAAAACCTAGCTGATTTTCACCCTTACATCCTTACTAGTAATATATCATGCAACTATCGAGTTTCACAATACATGTCAGTCTAAATTGGATGATTGTTATTATTAGAGAGTATGAAGTATTAACACAATACATTTAAGCACAATACAGCTAGTAACATTCTGGGTTTTTTTATGGGTTTAAGATAGTACCAAGAACAATGAAAACATGCCAAACAAATGAAAAAAGGGTAATTCTTTTGCATCCATATGTGGACGATTTGTATAAGCAATTTACACATGTAAGTATAGCAGATAAGTGACTATTCTGAACTTTATATTTGACTGTATATATAAAATATATTTAAAGGACTTCATAATTATATCACTATAAAAGCACAAACTAGTTGAAGCAGTACAGTTTCATTATATAATACACTGCTCTAAAGCTGAAACCAGATTTGAAAGTGCTATCAATATTAAAACTAAACTTATGTCGAAGTCAAAATCACAAGAAAATTAATATTGGTATCAGTTACCCAGCTAGAAAATAAAGAAGAAATTATATGAGAGCCCTGATCCCGGAAAGACCATGGGGCAGAGCCAACTCCTTCACATTTTTCACAAGTGTAGACAGAGTTTCATCATCAGAATTGCAGTCTGGAGTTCTCAGAAGATGTTTCTAGTTTGGTTACTTCAACAGTTCAAAACCAGGGCACACTATTAAAATCCAGTCACTACCGATTCAACTGTCATGTCACCAAATCAGATCACATCTGCGGTGTTCAGGGAATTATCAATGACCCATCTGACAAGCGTGTCGGCCCCTGGATCCAACCTATGTATGTAGAATGAAATACAAATCATCTGTTTGTTTTCAAAGTTTTTTTGTCAATCCAATATCAAGTTTGTAGGATAGCAGACTCAATATCTTAAATTGTCATTACCAAACAAAATCCTGCCCAGTCAGTATGGTACTAAAATATATTTTATACACTCTATTTACCACTGATAATTACAGCAAATATTTCAATTAGATGTTTCCAATTTATAAGAAAGTTTCAGCTGAAAATATGATCACATGTCAAATTTTCAATGCTCTAGGGCAGTACACCAAGCATTTGTCATAATGGGAATAATGCTCTTTTACAACTTAGAAATACATGTATATCTGCTAAATTATAACATATTTCAAAATTGATATTTCCTGGTTATAACTTTGAGTCAACGTAGTTTTATAACTTCATTGTTTACTAGATTTGCAATTGAAATTCATTTTGGTAGTGAGTGAAAATCAATGGATTGCTTATACTGACAGGATGTCATGTGAGGAACACTATGAAAATTCTCACCTGGAACTGTATCTGACCATCAGCATTGTTAAATAGCAAGTGTACCAGTTCCAGGACTTCTCTCGTTTGTTCTCTGAAACATCGTTTATTGTATATACTGCATCTGAAAAAAATGAAAATATCTTCATCATCATGATTATGATCAGATCTGAGGTGCAGTTATTAATGTAGATTATTTCATTTTCTGTAAAATGTCATAGAGACAAGAGCGAGGAAGTGGCCACCAAACAACAAAGTATAAAGCTCTATCTACATTAGATGTAGACTAAGTTTGGACTTAATAAGATGATTTATTTAAAACATAAATCCCCAGTAATCCTTGGTTTAAGTAAGGACTCAACTTATTTTCCCACATGGGTTGGCCACTAAATTTACCAAATTAGTTCATGATCTCAGCATTCACACCGTTATTTATTTATAGAGAGCCCCCCCCCCTCCCCCGCGGGAGGGGGTTATCTTTCCATTACATATGTTTGAAAGTACTTCTAGGAAATTAGATGATGACTTCCTAAAGTAAAGCAGACAAAAGAATCTATGTATTCATTTGAGATTTTTTTATGGAAATTTGTTCCAAATACTATTCATGTGGGCACTTGTGAAGACACGTTAGAACTTAAGGAGTACGAGTTAACGCAATGACAATGCAATTCTTGTAAATTAGTCTAGATCTAGGACTAAACTAATGCCCCTAGGCCTATAGATGATTATTCCACCAAGTCCTCAGCCTTCATTAAATATATTTTGTCTTGATTAATGTTATAAAACATTCTAACCCTTATGGTTTGACTAAACTTACATTCAAGTTCAATTGAGTGACAAAAAAAGGACACGCAATACTCCGTTCAATTTTTACTGACACGAAAATAAATATGTGGGGCAATGTATGTAGAGATTGGATGTTATTTTAAGGATTTTTTGTATCAGAGACGTTTAAAAAGGGTTGAAATCACTCAAAATGACTTTAAAGGCTGCATTGCATTTATTTCATTTCCTACATTTACAAGAAAACTCACCATTTCATGGTCTTCGCCTGTTCCAAACTGTAAATATTTGCCTTCCGTCACTTCGTGAAAAAACTTCTGAGTGCAAAGCGTATTCGTTTGTTTTCACGTATTGACGGCTGCTTATCCGTCACTTCGTAAAAACAAGAAATCCTTTTACCCGGTATTTTCTTGTATGTCATGTCGTCATAGCAACGTAATTAGACATTTTTGTGATCTGAAACTTTTTGAGGTTCAAGATATAAGTCATAGATGTCCAAAAATGCAAAAAACTCAAAATTGAAAAAAATGCAATTTTCCTCGTATCCGTCACTTCGTGAAAACAGGGACGAATTGTAGAATTGGGACAAAAATGTCATTGAAAAGAGGAGGCAAGATTTAGCATAAAATTTATACATAAACACAAGTGAATTAAATGATATCAAGTCTTGTAATGGCATTATGTTCAGTTTAGAAAATAGAGGCTTTGTATGAGTGCGGTAAGGAGCGTTTGAAATAATGCGAACTACCTTTTTTTGTAGAATACGTAGTTTATCTAAGTGTGATATGAAGGTGTAGCCCCAGACAACATTGCAATAGTTCAAATGGGGTAGTATGATGCTATTGTATAAAGTAATCAAAATTGATTTAGGAATATAATGTCGTAACTTGGACAGAACACCAATGGATCTTGATATCTTTGTACTAATAGAATTAATATGAGATTTCCAAGAAAGATGTTCGTTTAAAGTCACACCGAGGAATTGTATATTGTCGACCCTTGTGATGATATTACCACCAATGTGAACATCAGGAAGATTAGATGGTACATTCCTTCCTTTTGTTCGAATAATCATATATTTGGTCTTTTCAAGATTAAGGAATAATTTGTTGCAAGCAAACCATTTGTTTAATTTATCCAATTCAATGTTCGCTAACGATACAAGATGATGTATATTTTTGTGTGACATTGAAACAGTGGTATCGTCAGCAAACAGAGAAAAGTTTAGTCTTGGAGAACAATTGATAATGTCATTTATGTAAACAAGAAAAAGAAGTGGGCCTAATACAGATCCTTGTGGAATTCCACATGATACATTACTAAAATGGGATTTGACACCATCGATCACTACATATTGATTTCTGTGTGATAAGCCCGGGGGGGGGGGGCCACTTACATTGACGAGTGGATACCATGCGCGACCAAAAAAACACGTAAAAAGGATGTCTTTTTCACGATAGGGCACGTTACGTACGTAACGTGATAAGGGTGTCAAAAACGCAAAAATAATGAAAAAAGGGTATCTATTTCACTAGGAAAATTACGTGTTTAGGGTCGAATTTGCGGGGATGATGAGACAAAATTAATATGTCTTAAAAAGGATGTCCTTTTTGCCCCAACACTACGTGTTTAGAGTCCGATTTGCGCGAGGTGTAGAAGGTGGGGTCGTACTAAATCAAATAAGGTAAAGCCGACGACCGAAGGACCCGTAACAATAAAACATTCCTGTACTTGTTTAGGGGTTCATTTCAGGGAATATTTGCCAAGAGTATCGTTTTGTTTCCAATACTTGTTAAGGGTAGGGTTTCACACGCCAATACTTGTTAAGGGGTGCATTTTCAGAATATGGAAATTACGTGTTTAGGGTGCTTTTCGAGACCCCATGGTCGCGCATGGTATCCACTCGTGAATGGAAGTGGCCCCCCGGGGTGATACGTAACTATAAAACCATTGGAGTGGGACCCCTCTGATTCCATAAAATTCTAGTTTTTTTAACAAAATGTTGTGATCAATGGTGTCAAAGGCCTTAGATAGGTCCATAAAAACACTTAGGCAGTAATTTCCAATGTCTATTTTATCAGATATCACATTAAATAAATTCAGTACACCGAGATCGGTTGAGAAGTTCTTCCGGAATCCAAACTGCTGGGGTATTAAAATGTTATTGATGGAAAGAAATTTGTAAAGTCTAATGTGAACTATTTTTTCTAACAATTTGGAGAAAAAGGGCAATAATGCAATTGGTCTGTAGTTAGTAATGTCATGTTTGTCGCCCTTTTTGTAAATTGGAATGACCTCAGCTGTTTTTAGTTTGTCGGGAACAATACCATGAGAAAGTGATTCATTGAAGATGTGACAAAGAGGATTGATAATAGTGTGAATGCATTTGGGTACATTGTTACATAAATAATCACAAAATTGCGATGAAGAAGTTTGAATTTTTTCTTGAGTTAACTTTCCAATATTGATGAAATAGCTATTGAATACCTCAGCAATGGTTGATTTCTTCCAGAACTTTTCCTGATTGAAATACATATAAGATGGTAAGGTGTTTTTTCTTTTACCCAATAAATTGTTTATCCTCGACCAGGTTTTTTTCATATCACCCCTCACTTTATTAAATATTTTTTCGTAGTAAATCCTTTTGCTTCGTCGAATAACACATGTTAATAAATTTTTGTATTCAACGTATTTTAATCGAGTCCGAGAGTCACCATTTTTTATAAACCGATAGTATAATCTTTGTTTTTTCTTGATGGATTTCAAAATGCCATGTGTAATCCATGGTTTGTCGTTTCTTTTCTGTTTAGTTTTTACAAAGGGAAAAGATTCATTATACATTGAGCTGAACTTTTGAATAAATAAGTTATATGACATGTTAATATCTTCATTGCTATAAATAAAATTCCAATCAGTTAAACTTAACTTTTGTTTAAATTTTGAAATATTTTCTCTTGTAATTTTCCGGATTTTGCTGCTGATTGTATGGAAAGGCAAAGATATATTGTTACTCAAGCAAAATATAGGAAAATGGTCCGAGAGATCCGAATAAATAATACCGCAAGTATTGTTCTTGTGGATACAATTAGTGAATACATTATCTATTAGGGTAGCCGAATGCCTTGTTACTCGAGGTGGTCTATTTTTACAAGGAAATAATCCATGGGTAAACATTATATTTAGAAATTCATTTGTTGTGCGATCTATATCATGATTGAGTAAATTTATATTAAAATCTCCAACTATGTATAAATCAGTATTAGAGGGATTTATATCTAATAACAGATCCGTAAGTGTTGCATTAAATGCGTTAATATCTGTATTTGGTACCCTATAGATACAACCAACCAATATTGGTTTACATCTACCTTTTAACTGTATTTCAATAAAGATAGTATCACAATGATCACTACTGAGGGATAAATTAGAGCATAGATGGAAATCAACATCATCTCTTATATACAAGGCTACTCCACCGCCTTTTTTGTTAAGTCTGTCAACGTGAATGAGTGAATATCCATCAATATTAAACATATGAACCGAGATGTTGTTTCGAAACCATGTTTCGGAAATTCCAATAACAGTGAATTTGTAATTCAATGAACTAAGGAGCAGTTGCATATCATCATAATTCCGAATGAGACTTCTTGAGTTTATATGTAATATGGAAAAATTATCTGGAGTAGCCTTGTATATTCGTGCGAAATCATCAGAAAATAGATAATTGCACGATTCACTAGTTACATTGTCATCACTGGAGAGTGAATCCATAATTACCGGAGAATCGTTGAATTCAGTATATTTGATATTTAGATTGAACGGGTTGACAGACAAGGAGTGGTACCTATCCTCATCGATACATCTATCTAAATGAAAGAAGGTGAGAATACATAATAAAAATGAGTCATCATCTATGTAATGGTTGAAAGGAAATATTTGCGAGTTGCATTGAACACAGTATGCGTTGTCTTCAAGAGACTGGACTTTAAAACGATTGTGGCAGAGGAATTTGTTGCCCCTCATGAGAGGGAGAAAAGAGGAAAAAATGGAAGGGCTGTTGCAAGAGAGTACAAAGTTACAAACTACAAAAAAAGTGATCCGAATGAAAGTCTGGTATAAAACAACTGTCTTGGGAGGAAAACCCACTCTACCAAAACCACAACGTAATTAGCATGCGAATTCAAGCCTGAGTAAATTCAGTATAATAAGAGCCCTGATGTCATATGAAGTAAGTAGGCAATACATTCATTTGGTACAATGCCATTCAAGGTGGTAGGTAAGGTTTTAGTCCATGATAAGAAAAATGCATTCAGATAATAGTTATAATGACAGTGTTACCAAGTAAGTTACAGCGATGCCGGGGAAAAACAGTTCAACCCCTTTTTATAATGTAAGACGTAATAGATTGAGAATTCAAAAAAGTTTGTATCAAATGAATGACAACAGTGCTCCAGTGAAACAAGTCTGCAATTGTGATAAACTGACAGGAAAATGTATGTTTGGCATGCAATCATTGGTATGTGGTTTATATAGAGCTCTTATAATGTGTGATGTAATAGCTAAAAAGCAACAATATACAACATGCTTTTTACAATGTAGCATTGCATAAAAATGACAGTGCATGCATACATGCATGTGTGTACATCAGTTAACCACTATTTGACTTGACTATGTCAAAAGATTTATGAAAAATATCATGTTAGAGAGAAATCACTTTAGATAGTAATAAACACAGCTAAACAGACAGAACTAAGTTGCAGAGAATAATCACGCAGCTCAATACAGGGTTGCACATTGTATCTCAAAACTTGTACAATTTAGAAAAGACATATTTATGAATATGTAATTGTTTGAGTCCAAGTATGATAAATCATAGTTTTTCAAACAAAAGAAATATATTTAAATATACCATATGTGATAGTGAATGCTGTTAGAATTCCAACAATCTCAATGTGTATCAAGGTTGAAATGGGTAAGCCCCTATTTATGATGGTTGAAATTGTGTATCAGAAATTCAGTCACATCATAAGTACATTTAAAATTAAATAATAGAGCCAAAATGTCCAGCAATGAAGATAGGAACATCTTCATCAGAGACGTTAAGTAACAACATGAATAGATGTAAGAACTGGTGAGTACTGAGGAAAAAGGTAAGATTTAAAAAACTTACAGTTGTGGAACTGGACGCTAGCTAGCATGGTCATGCAAGGCCATAAATCAGTGATTATCAGATAACTGAGTGAATTAAGGATATCATATAATTTTACAGATATGATGCCATATTTTCTTTTTTTTTTTGCACAACATACAATTCAGGATGCAGTATGGTTTTTAAAAATGTGAAAAATATTCTGAGTTAGGTATCATGTGAAGTAGTAAAATCAGATAATTGAGTAAAAAGACATTTTATCATTTAACAGATGACTATGTCTTATTACAGTAAATTTAAAAAGCAGTGTGGTTAAAAATGTGGAAGGTATTGCAATCGAAATATGTCATATAATAATTAGAAATGCCATCAGTCAGGATAGCCTAGTGAAACTAAAGCTGAGGCTTTGATATGATACCTGTATTAAAAGTGGTATATAAGATAAAAGATTTGTCAATCTTAAATGACAATTATAGGTCTATTTTGGTAAGTAATGTAGAAGAAGATTATGCAAAGATGATCCACATTCATTTATATTACAAGTAGAGCATGAATCTAATTCTCAATATTAATTTTTATGATCGGTGCATGGTAACTCCAAGATGAGGTTATATAGTTAATGGTTCACTGGTGAATTTATCAAATATATAAACACATAATTCATTGTACCGAGCATAAGTTAAAGATTTGGGGACGCCAAATGGCAACAGGTATAAACTGTTTAAACTGTCCGTCATTAGTCGCATTCATGGGTATTGTTGATTGACTCAAGTTCGGATTTATGGCGAGTCTCAGTTTAAAAACAAATTGCAATAACCTCGTACGCAGGATAAATGGGAAGTAGCAGCAGAAGCTAGGCGAGATAAGATATACTCATGGATATTTAGTCCATGTTGTGAGACTTTGTGATTTTGGCCTTGATTCGAGTATGAGCTTTACGCCAATTAGTCGAATTCTCGTTGACACATTTTTGTTTTTCCGTAGATGATAAGCTTCTTTCTCAATTTGATAGCGTATTTTTCTAAGCTCGGCTGGTAGGTCAGAACGTATCGAGATCCGCGGGTAATCGCTGCGAAGACTCTTGCTTACGTCGTCGTTTGGTCGTCGCTGTAACCTATCGAAAGCGTTGAATACTTCATCGCGGTCGGACATCGAAACAAATCGAACGATAATGGGGTCGGGCGTTTTGATGTTGTCGTTCGGCTTTCTGGGCAGTCGATGGACGTTATTAAACATCATCCTGCTCGTCTTAGATGCTGGTAGATCGAGAGATCCTATGACGTTCCGGACAACCTCTTCGACGTTTTCATCTGTTTTTTTCTCGATACCATAGAAGAGCAAATTTCTTTTCCTCTCATGAATTTCCTGTGCGATGATGGCGTCGTGCAGGTTTTGCTCACATTCTTTCTGTTTTCTTATTAATTCAGGAATAACTTTGTTTTCGATGGCTTCCACACGGGACGCAGAATCAGTTGCCGCTCCTTGTAACATAGATATAGTAGATTTCATGTCTTTAATCTCTTCTCTGATATTAGAAATGTTGAAAACAACATTATCTAATTTTTCTAGGATTTTAGAAGTAAAATTGTCAAAATGCAGTCTAAAATCAGTCAGTGACTCGGCGGTAGCGTAAGTTTTCGACTTACTTAGTGTAGCTTTGGGCGTGTCCATCTTGCCTGTCGCATTACACGTAGCACCAGTCTGGGATCTAGTATCTGGCATTTTGACCACTTTCCGTAGATGAAGTTCAGCAAGTACAAAGATATATCACGTAAAAATGTCAGAATCAGCTTACAGGCAGAAAATCATTTGTCATGAGTTATCGTAGAAGTGGATTAAGAGGGATTTTTCTAATAAAACACAGAGCGTTTAAAAATCAATCCTCCATGTCCAAGTGCGCCCTCACATCTCATGTCTTTCTCTCTCAATCCCTCTCTCAAGAAATCAGATGTTTTAGCTAAAACCTAAAAGTGATGTTATATTAAAGTGAATTTATACTTTTTATAGGGTGAGGGCTTGGGAGACCCGATTTGAACCGAAATGAAAAGAATATCCTTATTCATTGTTGTTGACGCATCAACAAATTAATGCCCCCCCCCCCAGTTCTAATAACATCCTGTCATAAATTGGGAAGCGGATGTGATCACAGGAGAGGGGTCGGCGTGGACGGGGAGCAAGACTCTCCCGGACTGTTGACAATAACAAAAGAACCAAATAAAAAAAAATCGATGAGCACAACCAGTTTTGCTGGTGTTCGCTTTTTTGCGCGTCTTCTTTTTATGATGTGAGAAAGAACAATTTCCCCCGATATAAGAGGGATTTTTGCTCTCCCCCCCCGGCCCCCTACCCCGCTTATTATGATAAAGGTTTATAAAATATCAATACCGAAATGAGATAAAATGACAATAAGTGGGGCTCTTGCCTTCCGTGCATGATGTGATGTCGAAAGAACACACCAACGTCGGATCGTAATCGACAACCCCTTTAAAGAAATCAAAGAAAGATCGTGGCACAAAAAGGAGGCAGTGAAATATCATGAGTCGACCTCGCGCATGACCGATGTCATAAACACGTCGTAACGTTGTATCGTAATCAACGATCATTGTGACTATTCCAGCGAAAGGAAAGGATAAATAAGCACTGAAAAAATGTCAAGACTCGGGGAAGGCATTCGTCCGAGAGTACATGCATGTATCTATATGTCGAAAAGTTTAGATTCATTGCGATAATAGCTTCGACGTTCAAGCCGGGGTGACCAGATTTCACAAAATTAAATACGGGACAATCGGCAAAGCACTACATAGGATCGACCGAGCCAGGCCAAAAAAATCAACAAAAAAAAAGGCCACACAATGTTAGACTTGTTAACAAAATATATCAAGAAAGGGAAGGGTTAGTGGAAGAAAGAAGGAAGCAAGAAATGAATTGAGAGGAAAGAAAGAAAAAAAAATGAAGTAAAATTTAAAGGAAAAAGTATAATTAAAAGGTTGGAAGAAAGAATAAAAGACAGATAACGGTTTCTGTCATTACGAAAAAAGTAAGAAAAAAGAGAAAGAAAGAAGGGAAGAACGAAAGAAAAATAATTCCTTCATTATTTGAAAGAAACAAAGACAGAAGAAAAACGGAAAGGAAACAGGGAAGGAAAGAAGGGAAAGAAATAATAAGGGAAAAGAATTAAAAGGGAAACAGAAATTAAAGAATGAAAGAAAGGATGAAAGGAAAGAAAACAAATAACATCTTAAATCAAAAATTCAACCTACAACAGATCCCGATCACGCTAATTTAAAAACATAATGGTCTATCACAAAATAATCGAAGTACATGTACATGTAAACATAGTGCAATGTACGTACCCTAGGATTTCCTAGGGTAAGTGCAGGCACGGTCAATATTACATAGCACGCAGGAAACCGCGGGCCCGTCTAAACGCCCTAGACTGTTCCCTTTGAATACCCTCGGTTAGACGCGAAAGCCCCCTAGGCTGTTTGCGTGCTCGGGCGTGACGTTTCCCGCGGCCGGCACTGTACTTTCAACAAAATAGTTATATGAACGAGCCAGTTACATCCAAATGAGAGAGCCGATGATGTCACTCAATCACTATTTCTTTTGTTTTTATTGTTTGAATTATACAATATTTCAATTTTTACGAATTTGACGATTAGGACCTTCTTACCTAAGCACAAAATGTTAAAATAATGGAATTCCACGTGTTCAGGGAGGAATGAAACTTCATTTCACATGACAATGACGAGAAAATAAAAATATTTCATATTTCATATAATAAAATACAAAAGAAATAGTGAGTGAGTGACGTCATCAACTCTCTCATTTGGATGTAACTGGCTTGTTCATATAACTGTTATGTTGAAAATAAGCGAAACTTTAAAATGCCATAACTTTCTTATTTTACATCCGATTTTGATGAAATTTTCAGTGTTATGCTTGTTGAATTTTTCTCTTTTTATTCAAATCAAGTTTTTGTTGGGGTAGACTTGTCCTTTAAAGTACAGTGCTTAACAGTAACATTTCAGCCTGACAAAAGGGTTGGGGTTAAAAAATATCAGAAGAAATAAAATACTGGTGAAGGTTTGACAAAATCCATTACCTATTTTTTTATTTGTGATGTCATATGCGAGCAGCTCACTATGTATCGTATATTACAAAAATCAATGGAATGTAATTTTCTTACAGAAATAAGATACTTTTATCGTACTTTCAGTATACCATAGGACAGGCTATTTCATAACCGTTCAGAAAAAAAATAGTTAACATAAACCATTAACAAATTTAGATTTATATATCTAATACTACATAACATAAGAGGCAGCCAACTTTGAATGGTTGTCATTTTAAATGGCAATCGTTCTATAAAGTTTCTAACTTTAATGCATTTTAAAGGTTAACGTGCGAAACAATAATTGCAATGCACAAATTGCTAGTAATTGCAATCCGAAATAGCATCAAGTGAAAGAAAGGGCGCGAAAGTCGACATCGAATTGGGCTAAATAAACAGTACATACGATAAGGCATATTATATGCACCATTCGTTATCTGATTTGATGTACTATTCTGAGAAATATTTGCACGTCATCGAAATAAAAAAATATTTAAAACTCATTAAGTCATATGACTTGAGAAATTTTAATTACCACCCCTACAATATTGTATGCAAATGATAAGATAAGGGGGTTAGACAGTAATCGCCTATTGGTTAAAGTCATGCAGGCAAGAGGCGTGGATTGATCGACGTTTTAAGTTAATATCATAATGAAATCGGCTTTATAATCCAGTGCTTCACTCACAGCTCATCATAACTGTTGCCGATAACCGGTGTCTGAAGAAGCAGCCCGATTATTTGGTTGCCAGCAGATCAGCAGAATTCTGATGAAGTTCATTCTCATTCTGATAGCTGAATAATTGAAGAGGGCAATTGCGAGATTCGTTAACTTCATCATCAGTTTTTGCTTCGCTTTTCACAGGTAATAATTTTTTTTTAAATATATGGTAGAAAACTAATTAACAGTATAATTATTTAGGAGCAGCAGCAAATGAACCACAAAAAGATTTCCTCATAAAAGAGCAGCATTTTCTTCTGAATTAGTTTAATGTTCACAGTATTATCTAACCTGTTTGTAAGTTTCAAGAGTATTAATTTGAGATCATATTGTTTTAAAAACGCTCCTGCACCACGTGGGTTAGCCTGATTGTAGTTAGCCTCTTGTAGAGGCCCTGGCGGCTGCTTCCTGAGCAAAGCAAGGGATATTCTAATTCGCGAAAGGTAAATGTTTTGCAAGTGTGATCAGTCTTGGTGGTTGACATGTACGGTTCTCCTTCAAATAATTATAACTGATTATTAATATAAAGTAATGGTGAGTCAATATGTATAACGTAGTAAAGAACTCACTTCACACTTAACATTACTGTTAGCAATACACTGTACTTGCGGATATTAAGGTAACTATGCTATACTAAGTTACATATTGACTCGCCAATACCTTGAATAAATAATTATTAATGATTAATGTACCTTTTTTAACTCATTTTCTTTATACATTGTATTCTATTTATCGTTGTTAAAAGTATATTTTGTAAATTGGTTTAGATCCTGATGATATAGCGCTTTGTAACTGTTAAAAAGGCGCTTAATTAGTAGTTACTATATTATCATAATTTATGAAAGGCATGTGCCCGAAATCTTGAAGAAATTGAATTGATCTTGCAACGGCCCTCTCCATACCCTGGATCTCAAATTTGAAGAGCTAACGGGCACAAGGGACCAATTTTTTTTTTGTAATTGTCTAGCCTGCTGAATGGTAATTTACCAAGTGCATTGAACTAACTATATATTCCGATTCCCGAAGTTTTCAAAAAGAATATTTACAAAAGAAAGTTAAATTTCCGCTTTCTTTGGAAAAGGAATATATATACCGTTGTTTAATCTTCATACATGTATATTGATTTTTTTTAATTTCACCATATCGATATTTCCCTTCCGGAAGTCTTGTTCCCTGTGATAACAAATCCTTATAAGAATGACAGTTAAATGATCCTGCAGATATTTTAGTCCCTCTTGCACGAAAGGTCCAGATGGTGCATGAAAAGTCCTGATGGAAATAGATGTACAGGAGGTTTAACATTGAATATAATATTGCGTCTCTCCTCCCCTGCTTATTAGCTGGCCTGTTTGCTACTTACATGTATCAGTTTCGACTGACATGGCACCAATTTGAAATTAGATTTCATGTGAATGGGACTGGATCCATAAGAAATAAAATCATATTAAATAAGAGGCATCTCCAAGGATTTTTTTTTTTTTGGGGGGGGTCATGTTTGTTGCCTTATTGACGACTCTTGAACATAGTGTAAGAACAGCCCGAACGGAAACCCAGATGTGCGTAAAATGTTGACTTATGAAGAATGAACAAAAAATGATTTGGTCCCTTTGGGAGGTAAAGTATCTATATAAACACATAGAAATACCTTATATATATATATATATATATATATATATATATATATATATATATATATATATATATATATATATTGTGACGGAGCCGCTCGGCGGGGCGGTTGGTTCGGTCCGCCAACAGCTCGCTCTTGTCAGGATGCCTGCCGCCGGCGGGTGCGTCGCCACGTCGATTTCCAAACTCTTAGTCGTGGATCCGTTTGGCAGAAATATACTGCCGCAGTTGACACTTGCACACGCCTTGATCCTATCAGTATCACCACCAGGCAACCTCCAGACGGCTACACTCTTTGTTGTCAGCTCCAACAGCTCACCCGACCATATGCATCTGATTCCTGTAGTTAAGCTCCTACGGCCATATGCATCTGATTCCTGTAGTTAAGCTCTCTCGACCATAGGTATAGTATCCCTAAATTAGACCCCAAAGTAGCCAATCTGGAATAAAATTATTGGAAATGGTTTTTTGACTGATTTGAGTAGGTATGGGTGTCAACATTTACCAAAAAAAAGTTAGGATGAATACGGGTTGGGGAAAGTGTTTTTTTTTCAAGGTCAAAGGTCAATGACCTTTTCATATATACTGTATAATTGTATCTCTGAGATGGAAAGGTGCAGGTTGGTGATAATGGTGTCAAAATGCACAAATTCTTACCAGAATATCAAATAAAATAAAATTAAGTACCCAGAATGCACATTCACCGATAAAATTCAAGGTCAAAGCCTTTCAAAGGTCAATGACCCTTTTTACATTATATACCATATTGCATAATGGTATCTCTGAGATGATAAGGTACAGGCTGGCGATCATGGTGTCAAAATGTACAGATTCTTACAAGAAGATAAAATAGAATGAATTCAAGTACTTAGAATTGACATTCACCAATGAAATTTAAGGTCAAAGGTTTTAAAAGGTCAATGACCTTTTTACATTATATATACCATACTGTATAATGGTATCTCTGGGATGAAAAGGCACAGGTTGGTGATCATGGTGTCAAAATGCACAGATTCTGACCAGAAGACCAAATGAAATAAAATTAAGTACCTAGAATACACATTCACCCTTAAAATTTAAGGCCAAAGGTCAATGACCTTTTATACATTATATACCATATTATATAATGGTATCTCTAAGATGAAACGGCAAAGGTTGGTGTTCTTGGTGTCAAAGTACACAGATTCTTACAGGAAGATTAAATAAAATAAAATTAAGCATCAAGAACTTACATTCACCTTTAAAATTCAAGGACAAAGGTCAATGTCCTTTTTAACATAAGATAATGATAATGGTATCTCTGAGATAAAACATCACAGGTTCGTAATCTTGGTGCCAAAATGCAAAGATTTGTACCAGTAGATTAAACAACAACAAAATCAGTATACAGAATATTGTTTCACCCTTGAATTCCAAGTTCAGATGAAATAATATATACATATATAATATATATATATACATATATATGTGTGTGTGTATAATCTGTATGAAATAAAAAATAACAAAACATTTATCCTATGTGTTCATATTTGTGATAATGTAAATAAAGATGGCTAATTTGTAATGAAAACATGGAGGTTTCATAATTTCAGTCTGAAGTAAGGTCATGGAGAATTTTTTTAGGGTTCAGAGGTCAATAACTCTTTCCAAAATATCAGTGGAAATTGTTTTAAAAAGGTGATAACCAAATAACACTTCTTCATATACTGCGATGCATTTCCAAAAGCCTTGAAAAAAATGAAATGGATTATACAATTTGAAATTTGATGCATTATAATATCTAAATCAAGGTTGTCGTGTCTTTTTCTCTCCAGCGAAAGTCCATTTATCTCATTAGCTTAATCTTCTGAAAATGGATAGGATAGGTCTAAATCTTATGTCACAACTTGCATCATCTTAGAGCATTTCCAAACAGCAGAGGGATGACGATGAAGATGAAATGAAGGCCATCATTAGAGCTGCAGCTTTTGTCATAGTAAATGGCATGTATCTCAACTTTAACAAAGATGAATTCCTGTATTATTATTAATTACCTCTCATTGCGAGCTGCCAGAATCTCTTGAGATTCTAATGCTGCATGGCAAAACTTCATATCTGCTCTCTAGCTGCCGTAGGTCACCCATGATGCTATTTCTACTAGGTGTCAGTTTGTACAAGGATCATGTTTGGTCCCGAGCAACTGATTGTTATCATGCATAGTAATGAAATTCAAAAGGAGATAATAGCTTACAAGTACACATCCATTGACCTAACAGCACTCCTACAGCACCACTTCCAGTTCTTGAGGATCAAGCTGTGAAACATAATATAGATCCTGGTATGTTATCCCTTGACAGAACATTAGGCTTTCATTGAATGGGCCAGATCAAAGTCCTGAAGATGTCAGAAGGTTTCCAAGAGTTTGATTACTCTTTGCTGAAGTTGAGACACTTAACTTCATTTCCTATGACCATAGAGCTATTGTAATAGCTCCATGCTATGACAAAACCTGAGGCTCTAATGATTGCCTTATTTCAATTCTTCATCATTGGCCCGGGCTATATGAAAATGTTCTTGGATGATGCCTATCTTTTCCATTTACAGATTAAGTTATAGTATATAGTATTAATTGTAGCATTTGAGGTTAGTGAATATTGTTACAGAGAAATTAGTACCTTGATTTAGATTTATAAAATGCCTATCTAAATGCTGCTACTTTAGACAACTTCACCATTTCAATTCATACATGATTTTTCTTTACACTTTTGGCAATGCATTACTACAGTATATATTAAAGAGTGCTATTTGATTTCAATTCCACCTCGAACTTGTATTTTGACATCATCATTGGTCCAGGAATCAACTATTAAATTTCTGTTCATTTTCCACGCAGGTGAGTCTTTTTCCCATCAGAATCACTCCCGGGGGGCCACTTACATTGACGAGTGGATACCATGCGCGACCAAAAAAACACGTAAAAAGGATGTCTTTTTCACGATAGGGCACGTTACGTACGTAACGTGATAAGGGTGTCAAAAACACAAAAATAATGAAAAAAGGGTATCTATTTCGCTAGGAAAATTACGTGTTTAGGGTCGAATTTGCGGGGATGATAAAACAAAATTAAATGTTTTATAAAGGATGTCCTTTTTGCCCCAACACTACGTGTTTAGAGTCCGATTTGCGCGAGGTATAGAAGGTGGGGTCGTACTAAACCAAACAAGGTAAAGCCGACGACCGAAGGACCCGTAACAATAGAACATTCCTGTACTTGTTTAGGGGTTCATTTCAGGGAATATTTGCCAAGAGTATCGTTTTGTTTCCAATACTTGTTAAGGATAGGGTTTCACACGCCGATACTTGTTAAGGGGTCCATTTTCAGAATATGGAAATTACGTGTTTAGGGTGCTTTTCGAGACCCCATGGTCGCGCATGGTATCCACTCGTGAATGGAAGTGGCCCCCCCGGGGACTCACTATATACCTACATGCCACAATCAAGTTATCGACCTATTTACTTAAATTTCCAGCAGTTTTTGACATAGTTCATTGACCTCTAACCCCTAAATATATTTTTCATGGCCATTATTTATCCTTATTTCAAAGTGAAATTATTAAACATCCAAGTTTTCATTACAAATAGCCATCTTTCTCTCTATATTTCACAAAAAATGTGAATATAATGGATTAATTTCTTTTTTGGGGGAATAATAAATGGATATATCAATATTTATTAACTTTTGACCTTTGACATTGGATATCAAAGGTGAAGGATAATTCTTTAATATTATTTTGTGCCTTTTTATCTTCTTGCAAAAATTGCTTTTTGACACCAAAATCACCAACATGCAGCGTTTTATCTCAGAGATACCATTATACGATATATAACCTATGTAAAAAGGTCATTGACCTTTGACCTTGAACTTTATGGATTAATATGCATTCTGGGTACTTAATTTCATTTTATTTGATCTTCCTGTAAGAAACTCTGCATTTTGACACCAAGATTACTAACCTGCGCCTTTTCATCTCAGAGATACCATTATACCGTATATGGTATATAATGTAAAAAAGGTCATTGACCTTTGAAAGGTTTTGACCTTGAATTTCATTGGTGAATGAGCATTGTATGTACTTGATTTGATTTTATTTGATCTTCTTGTAAGAATCCGTGCATTTTGACACCAAGATCATCAACCTGCGCCTTTTCATCTCAGAGATACCATTATATCGTATATAATGTAAAAAAGGTCAATGACCTTTGAAAGGCTTTGACCTTGAAAATTTTCGTTTAATGTGCATTCTGGGTACCTAATTTCATTTTATTTGATATTGTGGTAAGAATTTGTGCATTTTGACACCATTATCACCAACCTGCGCCTTTCCATCTCAGAGATACCATTATACAGTATATATGAAAAGGTCATTGACCTTTGACCTTGAAAAAAGGCACTTTCCCCAACCCGTATTCCTCCTAACTTTTTTTTGGTAAATGTTGACACCCATACCTACTCAAATCAGTCAAAAAACCATTTCCAATAATTTTATTCCAGATGGTTACTAATTACGGGTTACTAATTATTACATTTGTGGGTGAAATTATTACATTTGTGGGTAAAGTGTTATTACATTTGTGGGCGTTATTACATTTGTGGGTAAAGTGTTATTACATTTGTGGGCGTTATTACATTTGTGGGTAAAGTGTTATTACATTTGTGGGCGTTATTACATTTGTGGGCGATTATTACATTTGTGGGTGTAACGGGGGGGGGCACAATTCCCCCTACTTTTTGAAGCACTGAAAAGTGTTTTTTATGCAAGAAAATGCCCCCCTCACGAACGTGTACTGTGTCCCTTTCACCTGATGAGAACCTGTTTTAGGTAATATACCAATTAGTGCTCTTCCTTATATGCAATTTTTACCCCAAAATGCCCCCCCCCCCCAACGTGTTCTGTGCCCTTCCATCTGAGGGCCCGTTTCACATGTTACAAAGTGCCCCCTCGCCTTCTTGAAAGTGCCCTTTCTTGAATCACTGCCCCCTTTTACCAAAGAAAACTGCTCCTAAAGAACTTGTTCTGTGCCCCTTTCACCTGAGGAGCTGTTTTATGGTCACCATGACAAGTGCCCTTTGAAACAAGAAAACAATATTTTCATTTCTATAATATACTTCTGAAGGAAATCCTTTGTGCATTAAGTTTAATAATTCATGTGAGTGGAGTATATAAGCAGTTTCGTACAGATGGAGGGGAGAGGGGCTTGAAGGACTCTTGCCCATAGGCGGCGGAAGCGGGGATAGGGGGACCTGTCCCCCCTAAATTTGAGGTGGGGACAGTCCCCCCTAATTTTTTTGTTGAGAATCTTTTTTTTGCTCATCAATTTTTTTTCCTGCGTCCCCCCTAAATTCAGGTAGACCCCCCCCCCTTAATATTGTTGTGCCCCCCCCCTAAAATTGTGGTTGACAACCTTTTTTTTTTGCTGGAAATTTTTGTGGTCTCTTAAGATTTAGGTGGATAAATTCAGGTGGACCCCCTAAATTTTTTGCCTTCCGCCGCCAATGCTCTGCCCCCCAAGAAAAAAAAATCACGACTAAGAAAAAAAAAAGAAAAAGGAAAGCAAAGGGTGAAATATATCATTTTGAATATTTTGTCAAAATCTATAACAAAATTGGATATTTGTTTTTAAAATGTCAAAATTTTGCTCGCTCGCAACTTTTTTAAAAATTTCACATCAAACAGCATTTTCCCTGTGCCCCCCCCCCCCCCCCACTTTCAACTTCAATCCGCCGCTCATATTTGTATGTTTATAGCTTCTCTTTTTGCAACCAGTTTTAATAAAAATCAATAAGAAATTTCATATGTCATGAATTTGGGTTGTGATAATAATTTTTTTTTTAAATTGGACTTGGAAAAAAAAAACCTTTTCCATCTTCATCACGTGGTTCCCAAGTCTTCAATGTTGACTTGTTGGATTTCTTGAATGAAAACATCTGTTACACCAGTCCTGAAGATTGAAAAAATAGAGAAACAAAATCAATTAAATTGTCATGATTTATAACACATAAATGTTTTAGGAAAAGTGAGACTATGCATATATATATGTTTCTTTAACACATAACATAGGAAATCTTACTTCTACTAATTATAAACTTGTACTTCTATAAAGCATATCACTTAAACATGTTCTCCGCAGTTTACATACCACTCTCCATTCTAACTACATGTATACTTTGAAAAAAATGTCAGAGATTTCTTGTAAATATCAATATATAAATTAACATATGTAAATTATATGAATTGTAAGAATTAAAGCTGATATGTTTTGTTGCACAGAATATTTTGATCTGTAATTGAAAACGACACTTAACTATAATCTAAAAACAAAATTGAAATGGATTTTTCAAAGGCAGGTCTATTTGTTGCACAAAAAAATGTGAACAACCTCCATTATCAAAAATAATCACTAACTAACTCACTCACTCCTATAACTGCTGTAGTTTGTATTTCTCTTTGTGGTCCAGTCACTGTTCTATTAGGCCTACTTCACCAATTATTTATCATCATCAATCACCTCCATGGAAATTGTCAAATTGCATTATCCTATTAGACAAAATGTAAAACAAAAAAAATCATAAATCTACAAATATGAAATATGAATATCACACTAAAGAATCAATAAAATGAATTTTATAAAATGTAACTCATGAAAAATAAATATTGCTCTGTTCATAAACAAATAGGAACTAAAAAGGCAATTTAATTACTAGTAGATCAAGGACATGACCTTGTTTTATAAATTTGCCCAAGGTACATAACTTTTGACATTGGTTCTACTATAGACTCGAGAGCCTGTATATTTAAGAAGTGTACATTCAGTACAGATCCTACCTCTTTGTGACTCAGGTTATTTTTATTTAATGTAAACATGGTTAACATTCAATGCATGTAATGTATCTGTAATATTGAATGGGTTAGTTCAACTTTTATACCTGGATGAGAATCTGCGAATTGATGCATGCACTTATAATCATCATCTTAAACCATATAGGTAGACCTCTATACTGTTTTTCTTGTCCTTCAAACTCAACCTGTTTTTCTTGTTCTTCAAACTCAACCTGTTTGTGAAAGAAAAGAGAGTACAATAATAAGGAGTGATATTTTTCATGGCCGTATGTATAGGGAGGAATTTGGGTAAGGGCTGAAATGTGAAAACCTTCATAAAAAAAGAATTGCATGACATCCTTCAATTTTATTTTAGAAAATGCACAAAACGGCCATAGGTAATATTGGTTACTTCTGGCCCTCACTTTCTGAATTTTAGGTTTCTCTAAATTTTTTTCACATGTCAGCCCCCCCCCCCAATAAAAAGAAACATCTGCATCTTTTTATTTCCGAATCTTATTTCATTTGACTTTAACATAATTTCATCTCATGCACTAGGTCTAGATCTATTTGTAAGAAAGTATAGATCTAGTTCAAGACTCAGAGCTGTGCAACAGCATTCGCGTATCTAAATTACTCGTAGGTCTAGATCTAGATAGTAACGATGGACTCTCGATCTATCTAGACCTACAAAGTAAAGCTTTGGTTCTAAACCGAGATCTAGGCCTATATGGATTTGATGTCTGACTCTGACTTTTATTCCAGGCTAAAAGTTTAAACTTCATTGCCATTATTGACCAAGATTAGATCTAGTCCTTGGTCCACTGACACTGACAGGCATAGGCCTACTCGTACACGTAAATGGAGTCGTTTAGGCCCAGACCTAGATCTAGGCCTAAATTACAGACCTAGATCATAAGCCCTGGGGGTAAGTGTCGCGGGTTGGGAAAGTATAATTTAGATGACTAGATTTGAATTAGGTTGGCCTAGAATTAGAAAGCATCGATGAATAAAAGTAAAGTACCGTAACGGCATAGATGTAAGTCTAAAATAATAAGCAACACAAGATCCTCTCTGACTTAACCAAGTTAGAAATTAGATCTAACGTTAGGCCTATCTAGATCTAGGTCCTAGATCTATTGATAATAAGACAAACATGCAGAGCTGCAGCATATTATTTCTTAGACAGGAATAACCATCGTTTCTGGGGATTTATTCAACAATTTTTGACATTTTACTAGGTTCAGCGGAACAACCAAAATAGAGAGACTGAAGCTTTTGGTCTAGTTATTTCTAAGACAGAGTCTAACTATATTTATAAATAACAATAAGTTAAATGGGTGGGGGCTTAATGCAGAAGCCTGAAGTTATGCAAAATAAATTTGATATCTGAAACTGAAAGTGAGGATTGACACAATGACAGGCAATATATCTTCATCCACACTCCACTTCACAGTTTATTCCTGACTGGGTCTCGATCTACTGAAGATAGATGCAGATCTCCCTCCATCTCCCTCTAGATCTAACGTTACAGTGTACAAAAAGAAGCTTCATTCTTCTTGTTTTAATCAATCGTGGGTTGGTCCTTGTTAATTGGAGGTGAACCAAACCGGCCCGAATTTCTCTCGATGCCCAATCGGCTAGGAGCCCGTACAAAATACATGTGGTTAACACAGCGGCATAACCGCAACACTGCAAGCAACCTACAGGCTGCACTGGGCGACGATGACAATCTAACTTCAATTTCAAAGACCAAATTCTGCTTTCCTTTAACAGAAGAATGATAGCAAACTCTCTAATTTGGTAGAGAAATAACCTATGATCACAAAATACAGTGTGAAATTTGTAAATAGTCCACTGAATTCATGTGGTTATATCAGTTTATACGTACTCACCGGAGTGTTCGTAGGTCCTTTTTTGTGTGGAAAGAAAAGTTTCAGAATGAATGAATTAGATGACGTAATGAGGTCAAATGAATAATTAATTCTGTAACACGATACCACTAGTATCGATGACAAAGAGTCGGGGAAATCGCGTATTAATGACGCTCTTAGCCAATGAAAAGGGCGGAATATGAATATATTTACGCTCATG
This sequence comes from Lytechinus variegatus, assembly GCF_018143015.1. Taxonomy (NCBI): domain Eukaryota; kingdom Metazoa; phylum Echinodermata; class Echinoidea; order Temnopleuroida; family Toxopneustidae; genus Lytechinus; species Lytechinus variegatus. The sequence continues at coordinate 61,655 of NC_054748.1, read as the reverse complement.
AATGTCAATGGGGGCTTATTTTTGTCTTCAAATGATCGCGGTAGGCGGAGCCTAATCTCATTTGTTTTGTGCTGAACGCACGCGCAGCTTTCGGTCTAGTAATATATTATAAGGTCTTTGGTGCGAACACTCGGTAAGAGCGGTGAAAATGTGTACGCGTGTCTACAACCATAGAGCTGTCCGGGAGAGCTGTTAGCTCCATGATACAACCGTGCATTCTTCTGGACATTGTTATCTTTAGAACATGTGCCTCTCTCTCCCCCTCTCTCTCTTTCTCTCTCTTATTTATTGTCAAGCATTCAATTTGATTTTCGTTCATCACTTACCCTTAATCCTGACGTTAAATGCACCGTAATTAGACCATATTTTTTGATCCACCGTCATATCCGTAATATCCAACTTTCATGTTAATTCCACCTCAGCATTCATCTTCAGCTTATGATCTGATGCACAATCCATAATCAATTCATTATAATATTATTTCCACTACTAGTGCCGGCGGAAGTCATGGAAATTATTAAGTCGATATGCAATTTCAAAACATGCCGAATACAGGTCTGTCCTAAAACAATCATTGGCTGGTTGACGAAGCCAACAAATTGGAAAAAAGTATACTGTATTCACCTTCAAAACATACATACTGCAAAGTATTGGGGCTAGCGGTCACCAAATCAAGTGCATTATAAAAGTCTGCCTGTCAGCTCGATCCATGTCCAAACTTCCCTCAAACGTCCAGCCCAGATGAGAATAATTAATATCATGATGTCATTATGATCATGACCATTCTCCATTCGACATGATCCATGCTAGCAGTGAACAGGTGTGAGATCAATGGTTTAGATTATGAACATTATCGAGAACTGCATATCCATTTTCCATAGCACTAAACCGCCGAGAGCTGGTTAGAGGTTATTACCATAGCCACGAATATATTTTCCGAGTCTTTCTTATCATATATTACGTAATGCCGTACCCAAAATAACTTTCAGCATGATCATGGAATGTCCATGGTAGTACCATAGCTCTATGCACACTTTGTACACGCAGTACACACACACACACACCACACGTTCGGCTACAACATGTAGCGGAGTATCGCGGCACAAAGGCTGAACGCAGAGACTCCTCTTACGAGAACTTTTGCTTGCATTTTTTCAGCATAAATGTGTCTTCTTTCTTCAATAGCGTCTAAGCACCACGGTGGCGAATTCTATTTTTTGGAATATAGATGAGAAATTTAGTTTTCTTTAACATATTTGAAAATAAAAATCCGCCACCGTGGTGCTTTTTTTATATGAATTTTTTAGTGAGGGTATGTCAAAAAAAACCCATTCACTTTGTACAGGAAAGCTATTCGGTGAGATCCTAAAAGATTATGTCATGCGACCACAAATCCCTGTTTATCGAGATTCTGTCACTCTCGCAAAAGCGGGAGTTTACTTGACTGATTATTTGTTGTTATCATTTGTCCACGGCCTTGCTGAAAAGCAGCTTCTAGCTGAAAGCAGCTTTTTAACCGTGATTAAATAAATTATATAAAAAAACATACCGTAATCGGCCGATGTCCTCAGTGGTTACTGTGCCGGTGAGTACGTCTTTCTGATAAACCTATTTATTTCTTTTATTGTGAATGATTCTGCAGTGAAGCCCCATTCTGTCATTCTAACGTATGATAAATTTGTTACTCATTAAAAGGCTCAAGATCTAGAAATCTATAGCCTAGCCCTAGGCCTAGGCTACTATCAAATGCTGCTCATAAGTTGAAAGAAAGTTTTTATGTTACAGGCAGTGTATACAGCCACATACATGTGTACCAATCCTGCAGACGCAAGCTCATAAATATTCTTAAATATTCATAGGATTAGGATGAGGATTAGGGTTAGGGTTATGGTTAGGATTAGGGTTAGGATTAGGATATTAGGGTTTCAGCTTGCGTCTGCAGGATTGGTACCTATATAGTGCTTACCTACTAGGCCCCGCTGAGGATACCGCTACACGCGTCACTTGCACTTGTACTCTATGCAGCAGCAGTAATCGCAAACGCGTAACACAACTCACAAGCGATGTGTATTTCTTGCGACGGTACATGTTGCAAAACTTCATCACAAAGGTTTTATCTCCCGATTTCTTTGACATACAAACAATATTCTCACTTCACTGTCACCTGCTTGCTGATCAGGTGAGAATGAAGTGAGAATATTATTTGTAGGCCTAGAATCTATGTCAACATCAGTGAAATCGGTAGACATGACGAAAATCTCGCGTTTGAGAGCTGTATACCCCATTTTTCCTTATCATCAAATCTCTTCTCCCAGTAATACAAATCCTATTGCCCTCAAGCATGAAATTTAAGTATAGAAACACCTGTTTCTTGACCTCGGTCCGAAGATAATTTACCCCAGCATCTACGGTCACAGCAGGGGGCCACACACGATGGATTGCAATGTGTTCCGGCGAGCGCATGGAGTTCCATGTATACACGCGTTGATAGAAAGTTTTTCTTCCTTTCTTTCTTTCTTTCTTTCCTTCCTTCTTTCTTTCTTTCTTTCTTTCTCTCTCTCTCTCTTCCTTCCTTCCTTCCTTTCTTTCTTTCTTTCTTTCTCTCTCTCTCTCTCTTCCTTCCTTTCTTTCTTTCTTTCTTTCTTTCTTCCTTCCTTTCTTTCTTTCTTTCTTTCTTTCCTTCTTTCTCTCTGTCTGGCTGTCTATTTTTTTTCTTTCTAGACTTATTTTTCTTCATCCACCCCCTTTCTACACCTCTAAAGAACGTGCATTTGCCAATCATATCTGTAGTGAGGCCTATAAATGTCCTTTTCTCAAAGTTGAGGTGTAGGCCTATACATAGATAATACGTTTGCGATTAAAAAAATAGTTACAGGCATAGTTTGTATTTAAATTATGAATAAGACTTTGGGGTAAAAAAAAATAATGATTTCATATTTTTGTGCATATCAGCAGCATGATTATTATACTTTGTATGTTGGTATGCCATTACTTCTATTTTTCGAACGTTAAGACTGTATCATTGCGCGAGTGAACCCATTTTCTTGCTGGACGGACAGAAACTATGCATGCATCGCGGTCCTTGCATGCTAAGCATACCGTAATTTTTATTCGCTTACTTTCCTTATTTCAAGGTCGATTTTCTTCGTTCGAAATTGAAAATGGACTAGTATTGGATGTCTGAATGTAATATGCCTTTGAAAACGTGATTAATATCGAATACAATAATTTCATTCCGAAGATCCTTCTACAGGCAGACAAGTCTTACTTAATAGCACAGCTGTTGTTTATCATTTCGTCCTTGGCTCAACGCTCATTTAGCTGGCCCGTGGTGGTGAAATCGAGACAAGGGGATTACCTGGCCAAGATGGGTTTATCGGGGTTGGAAAAGTTGTTTGAGATATTCCAAACACAAATCGGGTATGAAACCGCAGTTTGCAGTCCGAAGTGAGGTCGAGAATCAAACGGGAAATTTTCGTAATGGATAAAACCTTCATGATGAATCTTTTAGAAGGTTACCCTTTCTTGATAATTAGGTCAATCCAATGACCTACCTACCCAGTTTCATTAAAACATCCTTTATATTTAATCCTGTATTTTAACAGATTCAGCTACCTGCCACTCAATGCTCCAAGGCCAAGCTGTGCCAGTGCTCTGTTGCACACAGTTCAGTGCATGGTTAGTATTTTGACGTAAGACATAATATTTATATTGAATGATTGATGCCGCAGTAAATCTAAATTACAACATGTGATGAAGTTGTTTGGTTGAGTCTGATAAATCAACTCAGTGCTAAGTTCCAAAACCCAAAATTAAAAATTTCTTAATAGATTTGCTATTAACCCTTTTATTTAAGGACAAATTTGATCAGATTTTCTTCGGAACATTGGTAACACTGGCATTTTCTTTCTTTGCTACACACATTCAACAAAATTAATGTCTCTAAAATTCATTTACAAATATAAATGAACTATATTTAGTATTATGTTCGCCAATTCATATGTTAATCTTTGTTTCTGTGTGATTTAGAAAAATACTTTGGTAAAATTATTTTACAGACATGTGTTGCCAATTTAATGATTTCAGTGCTTAATTTCCTTCTTTTAATTCCTGATGCTAAATGCCAAGTGGTAACACTACACAAATGAGCTTATTGTGTGCAGATATTTTAGCTCCTTCACATCTAAAACCTTTTTTCTCTCTCTCTCTCTCTCTCTCTATCTCGCTCTTTTGTATTCTTTAATTTCTCTCTCTCTGATTTTCCCACTGTCCCTCAAATTCATTTTCCCAACTGTCTCTCTCATTTTCCCCACTCTCTGTCTCTCTCATTCATTTTTCCCACTGTCTGTCTATCTCTCTCTCATTCATTTTCCCCGGTGGGTCTCTCTCATTTTCCCCTCTGTCTCTAATTTTTCCCATTCTCTGTCTCTCCTTTTCCTCACTGTCTGTCTGACTCATTTTTCCCACCACTGTTTCTGTCTCACTCATTTTATCACCCCCCCCCCTTTCTCTCACTCTCACTTCTTTTCGACATCCTGCCATACTTATATATGATTGAGCAACCTTTAATTTAAAAAGTACAAACAACCGCAGTCTAATGTACATTGTAAGGTACATGTGCAATGTACTTACATATTTATTTCTGACCCAATACATGTAATCATAACATTTCTATATCACAATAATTGCCTCTTGACTGCTTACTGAATACACCGTGTTCTAATACATTTTTCCATTTTATAGTTAGATTTGGATTTCACTCTGTAATGATTATTGAAGTTCTTCCTCCAGTTCAACCCAAGATGCTTAACTTAATTGAACCTCCTATCTATATTGAAAGAGAAGTCTGCTATGAATCAGTTGTCTAAATATATTTCATCAATAAACTGCTTGGCTTTTAGTGTGAATAGGCAGTCTAGCTGTACATACAAGAATGTCACCCCCCCCCCCACACACACACACTTTGATAAAGAAAAATGACTCCTACCCCCTGTGCTGCCACGGGTAATTGCTGCTAGTACATATAACAAATCTCTTTACTCATTCCAAATACACATTAATGCCTATGATGCTGCATATCATATGAGCTCAGTCTCCCTATCTTGCATTCCTATTTTTGTTCATGCATGTTTGTATACACTAATCCTCTTACTGATTATTATGTTGTATTGATATGCGTTTGATTATTCCATGGAATAGAAATGCGCTCATTTAAAATGGGGGAGGTGGCGCCGTGGTCTAGTGGTTACGGCTCTAATCTTTCAATCAAAGGGATATGTGTTCGAATCCCGGTCATGGCGTGTTATTTCTTCAACAAGAAATGTACCCACATTTGTGCTGCGCTTGACCCAGGCATTAGCCTCTTGTCGAGGCCTTGTCGGCTGCTTCCCGAGCGAAGCGCGTGATGGTTCGCTGCGCTCGCCAGGCCTAATTAGAAATATCCCTTGCTTCGCTCGAGAAGCAGCTGCCAGGGCCGCAACAAGAAGCTACCTAGGCAGGGGCTGCGGAACGGTTTTGAAAGTAGGGGGCGGCTTTGTACACGGTTTTGGAAAAAAGTACGGGGGCTAAAGCCCACTCACACCCCCTCCACGTTTCTGCGGCTCCTGACAGGTGTTGTAAATGGGTACCAGGTACTGCTTTATATTCTCTGGGTGCACTGAGAGTTAGAAGGCAGCTCCCCTCAGGATATATTACATGTGCGTCTAGAAGTCGCTAAAAGTGTCAGTGTAGATATTAAAGATAAATTCCAGTTTTGGTAACGATCTCAAAATGACTTCTTACACACGTACGTGAACCACCTATAGGCTATGTATCAACTCAGTAGAGCCCGCCATTATAAAAGCCCTCTCGCGGTAGGTCGCCAAGCAATCTTGTTAGCGACGCATGTGAGCACCGTCTTGCTCACTCTCCAAAATGTATGCGATATTAAAATCCTAAAAACTAATGGAATCGTTAAAATTTAGTGAGGCTATGAATACTTATCATTTACATTGACTATCAGTGTATCAACCTATATCAGATTTACAAGCAAGTGTGGATAAGATTTCGAATTACCAGTAATTTTGATGAGTGATACAATATGCCAAAATTTATGAAAATATAGCGTAAATTTCATATAGCATTTCAAAATCTTGATTTTCAATATCTTCACAATTTTTCATTGTTTTAAAAAACATCTTATTACTTTAACTATAATTTTCCCGAACTGATAACGTTGGTAGGCTATTTTCTCCATCGCTTAAAATGGAATGTCGGGCTTTCGAAATCAGGTTAATTTTTGTTATATTTCTAAAAGAAAATCGTTAGATTCGAGCTACTATACCATTGTTCTCCCGAAGAAGGGTTATCATCTCATAATGTTGTGTAAATGATACATAACAATAAAACTTACGAGTGTAGCAATCCATGTTGGATAACATTTTTCAGTATGAGTTTCGTAATGAAGAGAAAAAATAGGTTCATTCTTAGCACGCGAGCCGCAGAATAATAAATTTTAGCGTGTGCAGACAGGGCTGATCGCCTTGATTGTCCGTTCGGATTATCCAGTCCGATACCGCGTCGGGTTGTATATTCCACGTACCTTTTCCCCTTGCGATGACCACTGTGCAGTTTTAGTGTTTAATTTTGATACTCAATCTGTGAAATTAATAGTCTACCGATATCTAAAAATGCTTGGAATATACCTGACACATAAATTATTTCATTTTCGGTAATTATTATTTCTTTCCTGAATTACAAAAAAGTCAAACTGCCTAGTGTCAAGAATGTGTAACATTGACTGTATAAAATTACAACATTATCAAGGTTTGGGAAATATCTTGTTAAGTTTGCCCAATGTCATCAGTATCTCACGGTATATGTTAAACAGAAAATATAGAACAAGTGTATATTTTGTAAATTCCACGGCCACCTATACCATCATGCGACATATATGAAACCGACGTGCATGGCCGCGGGGGGGGGGTACTCAAATTATTTTAAAATCAAAGTAATAGCAATTTTATAGATCTGCAATATTCCTATCCATGCTCTCGTGATAATGACTTAAAATCATGGTGAGTTGCAATGGGGAGGGGTCGATGAGGGATACTGAAAAGGACCAAAATGAGATTGCAGGCCGGTAGAAATAAGAGAGGCAAATATTAATAGGTTAGTTTTATTGGAGGAGAGCTTGACCATAACAGAAGGGAAGGAATAATATGAGACGGTTGAAATTTAGATTGGGAGAGCTGATCTTTGAGATATAAAATGTCACAAACACAAAAACAAAAAAAGAGAGAACAGGGAGATAGGAGGAAAAGAGAAGCTCTTGCAATAAAATATATCAAACAGGCACTTGTCTGGGGCGAAAGTGAGTGATGATAACTTATGCCCCCCCCCCCCTCCCTCCACTCCCTAGTCAATCTTGGTAGCAGAGACACCGAGAAGATGCATGAAAAAGGGGCTAATGGGACCCGCAGAAAAAAATCAGTAATCTTTAACAGGACAGCTTGAAAACTTATAGTAGGATCCTCATATTGTATAGAATTATAATTATGATAAAAGGTAAAATTCCACGATAAACAACAGGAATTAATATTAGAAAATAAGGTTATTTGAAAGAGAGTGGGAAAAGGAACCCCCCCCCCTTTTTTTCTCCCGATCCGCTTGAGACACCTGAACCCGGCTCCCGGCCTTTCCTCTTCTTCTGTATACCATCTCTTTAAGTTCGTGAGGCGGCCGTGGAATTTACAAAAAATACAGTTGTTCTATATTTTCTGTTTAACATACAGTGAGATACTGATGACATTGGGAAAACTTAACATGATATTTTCCAAATCTTGACAATTTCTATCATGATTCTTGACCGATAAGATTGACGTTTTGTAATTCATGCAGGAAAGAAATAATAATTCTCGAAAATGAAATCAAATATGTGTCAGGTATATTCCGAGCATTTTTCGATATCGGTATTTCACAGATTGAGTATCAAAATGAAGCACTATATAACTCTACAGTGGTCACTGCAAGGGGACAAGGTACGTGGAATATACCACCCGACACCAGTATGGGACTAGATAATCCCGCGCGACACACCAGGGGATCAGCCATGTCTGCGCGCGCTAAAAATTATCGTTCTGCGGCTCGCGTGCTAAGAATGAACTTGATTTTTCTCTTCATTACGAAACTCATCCTAAAAAATGTTATCTAACATGGATTACTACACTCCTAAAATATATTGTAATGTATCATTTACACAACATTATGAGATGATAACCCTCCTTCTGGCAAACAGTTGGTATAGTAGTTCGAATCTAACAATTTTCTTTTAGAAATATAACAAAAATTAACCTGATTTTGAAGGCCTGCCATTTCCTCATAAAGCCGAGAAACAGTAATCTATCAACGTTATCAGTTCGGGAAAATTATACTAAATGTGATAAGATGTTTTTTAAAGCAATGAAAAATTATGAAAATATTTAAATTAAGGATTTGGAAATGCTATACAAAATTTACACTATATTCTCATAAATTTTGGCACTTTGTATCACTCATTAAAATTGCTGATAATTCGTAATATAACCGTCACTTGCTGGTAAATTCGGTATGAGTTTGTACACCGATAGTCAATGTAAATGATAAACATTCATAGCCTTACTAAATTTTAACGATTCTATTGGTGTTTAGGATTTTAATATCGCAGACATTATGGAGAGTGAGCAGAACGATGCTTACATGCGTTGCTAACGGGGTTGCTAGGCGCGAAAATCCGATTTAGCTCCGCCCACTTTTTACACTGAGTTGGAGGGATTCACGTACGTGTACAGAATCTAATATGATGACCACTCAAGTGTCTGTTTGTATGATTAAAAAATATGTGCCAAAGGATTCTGGAAGAAATTGTGTAATTGCCGAGAAATAAGCAAAATAAGCGCGGATTCGGTCACTTCCGTCGGGTCTTTATTCCATCAATAATTATACACTGTCCCACGTGTGCCTATCTGTGTTGGTGATCTTCAGTGTGAACATTTTTTCAGCGTAGATTTCAAGATTTCACAAAGTTAAGTTTATGTCACTGGACCAGATCTAGATCCTCGATGATATACTGACAATTAAGCCGTATCTTACATTCTTTCAGATGAAATCAGCGTTTACTGCAACTACTGGAGTTTCTCTTTAACATCATCGTTACTATTGTTTTATTACTATTACTATCATCCACTATCATCGTGGAGCGTTGTGGCCCAGTGGATTATTATTCGGGCTTTGAAACAGAGGGTCGTGGGTTCGAATTCCAGCTGCAAGAAATTTATTCACATTGTGCCGCACTCGACCCAGGTGAGGTGAATGGGTACCCGATAGGATTCATTCCTTGTACGCTTTAGCGCCTATTTACATGACGGCTCAGCTACAGCCGGGGTAATGATACCAAGTATTAAAGCGCAGTTGAGTATATGCACATAGTGACTGCGCTATGTAAATGGACATACATGTATTATTATATTGTTGTTAACATTTCTTCTTAATTTTATGTTCCTTCATTAAAAATGCATCACAATAATCAATATCACGTTTTTCTGTCCCATCTATCACATGAGGTTTATTATTAACATCTTGTATATCGTCATTTCATTTGAATGTCAATTTCAGAATGGAGTAGAGACAAAAGAAGATCCTTCATTTGAAATGATGACCGCACTTCAGCTGTAGGTAAATCGTCAAGAAGATCATGTGAGTAGAAATGTTAACTGAATTTAACTTTGATGTGCACTGCATGCGGACGGGGTGTTTGAAAGTATTATTTGAATAATTTGCCTATATCTATATGACAATCAGGGTCCCGTAACACGAAGGTACGCAAATTCAGCTTGGTTGCCCAAAGTTGCCGTTTGGGCAATTTTGCTAATTTGCATAAATCCAAAATGGCCGCCAGATGCCATCTTGAAAACCTAACTTTTGAACCCCTGTCCACAAAATGATGAGTAATGACTCGTTTTAGGGGTTTAGAGATGTGTAGAATCATTTTGTAATCATTTTTGCAATATAAGGTCATCTTTAGGTCAAATCAAAGGATGGCCGCCATATGCAATCTTGAAAAATTGACTTTTGTTCCCCTTGCCCCAGAATGACGAGTAATACCTCTATTCAGGGGTTTTGGGGTGTGCAGAATCCATTTCTGCTTTCTATTTTGCAATATAATGTCATCTTCAGGTCAAATCCAAGATGGCCGCCATATGACGCCATCTTGAAAAATAAATCGTTGAACCCTTTGCCCCAGAATCATGAATAATAACTCTATTCATGAGTCATTAGGTATGTTGATTCAATTCATGTAGTTATTTTGCACAAAAGATAATCTTCAGATCAAATCCAAGATGGCCGCCAACCGCCATCTTAAAAATTACTGTCCGAGGCTTATACGTGTTAGAACTAATGTAAAGGGATTTCAGTAAGAATACTCATTTCTTTTATTAATTCTCAAGTTCAATGTCAAGGTGAAGTTACCCCTATCAGATTTCAACATTAATTGCTCAACTGAGAATGATTCCTCTTTAGGTTTGGGCTATCCATTTCGAGTGTATTTTAAGGTCCATTCATACCTTTGTACAGAAGAGGCTTTTAGGGTCTTATTTCAGTTTGAAAGTGTTTTATCAATATTTTTTTTATAAATCAATGTGTCCAATGGCTGGTAGGCATCAGTTCGCCTTAAAAGATGATGGTGTAGCGCTAGGCCATACATTTTCGAGAGTGACCATAGAGCTCCACTCTAGAGTGGCAGTCTCTAGAGCAAATTTTTACAGATGAAGGAGGATGGTGCTGAGACACGTTTATATAGAGATGCTGCCCTAGCCTTCTTCCTAGGCCTTTGGTCTGCCAATTTAGCATTCCGATTATTTTCTGATGTCTTGACCCCTGTACTTAGCTCTCCATAGAATGGCGACTATCAGCTACACCTTCATAAGTGTTAGTGTCTATGCCGGCAAGTTTTATGTCATATTTGCATGTGTCTTTAAAACGGAGGTGTGATCTATCGATGGGGTGAGACCAATCACACAGCTTACCTTACTTTGGCGAATCCAAGAAGGGATTCGCCAAGGTTTCATGCGGCAAACATGCCCCAACAATCTGAGGTGCCTTTGACTAAGGAGCAAGAATAAGCTTTTGATGCCAGCACGTACGCTGAAGGGCCTCTGTATTTTTCACTTCATCCTGCCATTTAACGTGCATGATACGTCCGAGGTAGCTGACATGGAAGGTGTTTAGCCACTTTTCTTGGTCGGCGTACGTTTTCCAGGACTTTCGTGCAGGAGCTTGGCCATAAATGTGACAAATTTTACAATCCTGATGCTTATATACTTGTCCTGTGAAAGGGGACAAGAGACATAATATTTTAGTCGGTCCAAGGTAGATGAGGAGTCCACCATAACCAGACGAGTGTGTGCTGTTGATATAATATCTGGAAGACAGTCAGTGTCTTGAGTCTATCAGGATTTCTGACTGTCTCAAAGTCTGATGGATGGTCCGAACCCCTTACATGCACAGGACAGGCAGCTGTTATGTATGACTAGGTCTTGTACTCCCACTTCTTGAGCCGCAGGGGCGACAACGTTTCTGTAAAACATTTCACGAAAACAATCCTGACCGTGGAACAGTCTTGGGGAGCCTATCTTCTGCAGGAGGCTAAAGAGTGCACTCCTGCTGACCAAGTCAATGGCTCTTGTCAGGAGGAAAAGTCCAATAATAATTATAAAGGAAGTTAATAATTAAATCAATTTTTTTGAAAAAAAATACGGAGAAATCACTTTTTAATTCAAATAATACTTTAAAGTCATTTCACTGGAAAAGTATGATTGCACAGATATAAAAAAAAAGATCAAAACTCCCGAAATCATAGCCAAAACCTTGAATGGTTTAATTCTAAAGTAAGATTAAAAGAAATGAATCATTCTCATTGAAATCCCCTTACATGAGCTCCAATACATAACAACAACCTTATTAGGGACAGCACTTCTTCAAGGTTCAATAGTCTCGGAAGTAGTTTTTTTTCTTAATATGGCGTTTAGTGGTCATGTTGGATTATTTTGACCTGGAGATGATCCTATATTGCAAAATTATGAACAGAAATTGAATAAACATACCAAATAACTCACGAAAAGAGGGATTATTCATGATTCTGGGACAAAAACTTGAGAATTAATAAAAGAAATGAGTATTTTTACTGAAATCCCTTTACATTAGTTCTAGCACGTATAAGCCTCGGAAAGTAATTTTTCAAGATGGCGGCTGGCGGCCATCTTGGATTTGATCTGAAGATTATCCTTTGTGCAAAATAACTACATGAATTGAATCAACATACCTAATGACTCATGAATAGAGTTATTATGCATGATTCTGGGGCAAAGGGTTCAAAAGTTGATATTTCAAGATGGTGTCATATGGCAGCATCTTGGATTTGACCTGAAGATGACATTATATTGCAAAATAGAAAGCAAAAATGGATTCTGCACACCCCAAAACCCCTAAGTAGAGGTATTACTCGTCATTTTGGGGCAAGGGGAACAAAAGTCAATTTTTCAAAATGGAATATGGCGGCCATCTTGGATTTGACCTGATGATGACCTTATATTGCAAAAATGATTACAGAAATCAGTTCTACACATCTATAAACCCCTCAAACGAGTCATTACTTATCATTTTGTGGAAAGGGGTTCAAAAGTTAGGTTTTCAAGATGGCATCTGGCGGCCATTTTGGATTTATGCAAATTAGCAAAATTGCCCAAACGGCAACTTTGGGCAACCAAGCTGAATTTGTTCTAAGACCCCATAGGAACATGAATCAAGAAAAAAACTTCATCGGAAAGAACATTTCTAGGTTGGTGTATTGAGCCAATGAGACTGTCAAATCGACTAAAAGTCAACATATGAAATATGAAATGCATGTTTTTTTTTTTTTAAGATATGAATGTATATCCATAAATTCATTGATTTTTTCATGACAATTTGGTGTGATCTGTGCACACATTGTGTGCGGGAATGACAGATTGAATCCGATGACCGGGGTAATAATATATCTGTAAAGCGCTTAGAAACGTCGTTCCGATGGATTAAGCGCTATATAAAAGCGGATTATTATTATTTTCTACTTTGTTTTACATTTTGCAAATTTCCTGTAGAAAAAATGACGCTGATGGATTTCCATAGGTTTTTATAATTGATTGGATCAATCGTAACTCTTTGTAAGACGGGGCCCAGATGTAAACAGTGCACATCAAAAAGAGGGACACATTTCAAATTTTGGTGTCTATATTTTGATGTCAATCGGGCCCTTTTCGCACGTTAATCTTAAATCATCATTGTAATGATGATTGCTATTGTAATTGCGACTGTGATTAGCTTATGTGATTCTTATCATGTTCTTGTTTAATAAGACTAAATAGGTTTATTATTGCGGATTGAAATAATCGCTAGAGGGTATTCAGTGTCTCGCAATGATCACGAATTTTCTAAAAAGCCAGTGAACACTTTTTTGCGAGAGTGATCACAAATTTCCTTGTTGACCATAGTAGATTGCGAGACAAATGAATACCCTCTAGCGATTGTGTTCTTGTTTGGTTTCACACGTGCTAAAATATTCGTTATTAGCCTTATTTTTCGCTGGAACCATCATTCAAATTACGATTTTTACCCTGTGAAAGGGCGGTAGATTCTCTGAAGTCCAATTCTTCAAATGCCATTAAACAATTTTCGTTCATGCTTCAAGTTTAAAACATGTCAGTCAAATTGACTAGACCAGTAGTCTGCTGGGTGCAACTGATATGGCAATCACTGATCACATTTCTGACCTATATTCTACAGTGCGTATCAAAAAAAAGTTTACACTTTGAAAAAGCCCTGGGAATTAAAAAATATACAACATGTGGGTAAATTTTTCACATACACTCTTGAGTTTGGGTCTCATCTATCCAATGAAAGTAAAAGTTTTGACAGAATGTTACACTTGAGTGAGCACTGTCCATTTTTGTAAAGCTCGCAGAAATCTGTTTGCGCAGAAATGCCCGTTTTCATGCTGTGTCAAGGGGAAAGGGCGAAATCAAACTTACCCTGCACAACGTTTCTCATACATTTCCCTTGCAATTTTAGTCAACTGAAATTAAACAGATACACTCAAGCATTTTGTAGCAATTTTGCCACCCAAATTGAAATTTCAACACTTAATAAGCACAGCCTTCACCCCTTTTGTGCCAGCTGGATCCGAGGACATAACTGATTCTGAACAAAAGTTTGTATCAGACATCTCCAGCATTTTCACTAAGTTTTTATCATTTAAAGTGGGTTTACATTCAATTTTTCATTTAATACTTGTTCCTCCACACTTTCTCCAAGCTTGAAAATGATTAACAAAATAAAAATCAAGCCTAAGCCATTTCATGTAAATGACAGCTCAGTGTAAAGCAAATATCGTCACGATGGCCTCGGTGTGTGGGGGAGTGGGGTGGGCCTCAATGCACTCTTCGAAGTGTTTTGGGTAAGGAAACAAGTTTAAAAGGGTAAAAGATATCTTCAAATCAATTTTACAACTAAATTCCATGTGTTCTCCATGATTATGGTCTACTTTTATTCGCATAACTATTTCAAAGTTCTGCGCAAATCATTTTTCACTAACTTTTCAAAAGTAAGTGGTGCTCACTCAAGCGGAAATATTTTTTGACAATTATATCGTCATTTGCTTAAATGGATCTGTACCAATGATAAAATGTGGAAAAATCTTCAGAATATGACAAATGTATGCTTTTACAGCATTTTTTCTAAGCGTAAACTTTTTTTTTATACGCACTGTAGTCAGAAATAACTCTGTTCCAGTAAAATACGACTAGAAAATAGTCTAACATGACTAGAATAACAGGTGCATCCAGCTGACCCTGTTCTGTAGTCATTTTTGAGTTATTTGCTTTTAGAGTGTTGAGCCACCACGGAACATTTTTTTTCAAAGGTTCAAACAAAGATTTCATGACATTTGCTCTGGTGACGACTGCTCCGATTGAAATCTGCACATTAAGCAACACATAATATTCAACCTCCAAAACTAAATAAGATTTAATGCATCTTTACAATACTCTGAACCAAAAATCTATTACAATCCGAAAACAAATCCTATGCCCTCTGAGATATTGAGACCGGAGCAAGTGTCGCAAGAGCAAATGTCGTGTCCCCCAAAAGGTTGCTTATGCTAAGTGGTAGAAAATGGGAAAATCTTGACGATCAGACAGTCTTGATAATCAGCAGACTTCGTCTAAACCTTTTAATTACCTTTGCCACAATCTTCGAAAAGTGGTTTCAAAATTCGTTTACAAACCATTAATTTACTCAAAATTGTTCTGTATTTTCATTTAAATGTTTTTTTTTAGCATTTAGCTTTTGTATTATGTCAGCCCAAGCAAGGAGCGTTGCATTATTTATTGGAGAGCTTGTGATTAAGTCAAATCCCTTCACTGTGTACTATTTTGAAAGGCATGAACATTTTCGTGTAATAATATCCTGTCAAACACCATAGTCATGAGAACCGGGGGTGCTGGGGTGCTGAAGCACTCCAGATATTCCGGGGGGGGGGGGTACTGAATGTATTATTTATCGTAGGCAGCATCCCCTGGAAAACTGTTAGTATATCAAACAGCAAATTTTGAACAGACTTTACCATAATTTTGTAGCAAAACCCTCTTCCTGCTTGTCAGATTTCTGTTATCAAAAAGAGCTTCATATCTTGGGGAAAACACTTTTTACATGTCAAATTTAAACCACCATCCCCTTTAAAAAAAAGGTCCCAGTACTCTGTCAAGCATTCAATTAAACTTGTTCAAGGAATCAATGTCCCCTATGACAGTCATGACAATAGGATAATAGGATGTATGCCTTTCAAGGGCACCGTAACCTATGTTTTACATATGTTATATATAAGAATAATTGTAGAAGAATATTATGAAAGCAGTTACATTAATCTATTAGTTATTTCCTCTTTAAAAATAGCCTAGAATGATCAAGTACATTCCACAGCATGTTTGTAAGAACGTTCCAGATGTCTTTTTATTATGCAGGCCTTGCCTATTTAAAAGGCCAAGGAGTTGTATTGTTATTTCTGAATAGAGATTAGGAACAATAGGCTTAGCTATGTTATTTACACTGTTGATTTCAATGAGGTCATTCAAGAATGTTTTAGAAATTAAGAAGGCTCCTGAAAGAGGAAGAATATTCTTTTGGAAAGCAATGCTAGAACTTTCCATTATAGTGAATTCTAGAAAGATAGCTGTAATGGGTATATATAAAGCTGCAGTTTCTTTAAGGATATCATCACATCATATTAGATCACTTGATCATCACATCATATGAGAGCAGGAGATCACATCACATCATATGAGATCACTTCACCAGATCAGATCAGAGCAGTTTATGCATCAATGAACTGTTTGCAGTTATTTTGAGAGAGAAATTATCAGTTCTCATCAACATCATCAACCTGTTCAATGAACACGTTTCAACCCATGGATTGCTGAAATTGACTGTTAATCATCATCAACATCGTCTTCACGGACATTTCAACTCGTTGCAGTGACTCTTATTATTCATCGGCTTATTTCGAAAGGGTGGGTGCTGTCGCGTTAGGGTGCGTCAACGCGAACGCGAAGATTCGTCCAAAGCCCCCCCCCCCCGGTTTGGCCGAAAGGGTGCCTTGGGAGCGCCACGTCGCGTCGCGTTCACTGGAACGCGCCCTTTCGTCCAAAGCCCCCCGAGTTTGGACGAACGGGTGTGTTTAATAATAATGAATAAATAAATACAAATATTTATAAGAAAGCTGAACAAACAAAAAAGACGAGTGATATGTGAAATTTGCATAGGAACATAAATCATTATATGGCACAAACATTCTTTTTAAGGTAAAAAAAACAATGACGGCATGCTGCATGAGGATTTTTCGGTGGAAATGTTTTATGGTGTAATATTGATACATGTAAAAATTATCACTGATTTCAAGGTTCTTTCAAATAAAAAAAAGTAACTTACCTTCAATTCTATACTTTGCAGGTGTGTATTTATTACAAAGGAAAACATTCGTATACCTGGAGATATTTGATGTCCCCCAAATTATAAAACTTACGGCAGATGTGTCCTGGAAGGGAAAGGCCAAAATTGTTGTCGGGTCAGCATTCACAACGTTTAACTCTTCAGACCCTACCTTACTATATTTCACACTTGAGACCCTGCCTCTATATATTTTGTGAGATGTATCTGTTGTGCATGTGTGCGTGTTGTGTGTATGATAATATGTGCGTGTTGTTTGTATAATAATAATAATAATAATACCTATAATAATAAAAATAATAACAATAATAATAATAATACTTATAATACTGATAATAATAATAATTTTCACCCCAAAGAGTGAATTTATTCACTCCAATTTGGAGTGAAAAATTGGCGCCAAGTGGCTTATTGCAAGGGTAAGTATCTGATTTTATTTTTATTATTATTATTATCATTATTATTATTATCATTAATATTCTTAGTTGAACTTTTCTTTCTTTTCCTCAAATTGTCAATGCTTTAAATGATTGAAAATCCACTATTTTACGTGCAAATTGGCAATGTTTGACAAAATACCTTATATTCAGCTTTCTTATAAATATTTGTATTTATTTATTCATTATTATTAAACACACCCTTTCGTCCAAACCGGGGGAGGGGGGGCTTTGGACGAAAGGGCGCGTTCCAGTGAACGCGACGCGACGTGGCGCTCCCAACGCACCCTTTCGGCCAAACCGGGGGGGGGGGGGGGCTTTGGACGAATCTTCGCGTTCGCGTTGACGCACCCTAAAGCGACAGCACCCACCCTTTCGACATAAGCCTTATTCATCGGACTTCAACATAAGTTTCATCATCGCCATCATTGTGAATTTTCGCCAGTCAACTAGGATTTTATCATTTGGATTATTGCTTGGATATAGTATCATCACTTCGGGATTTTACATCGGACACTTCAAGAGATTTATGTAAGATCATTATTTGTTTTATTTATGTATGATTATTTCCTGTAATAAAAAAAGGAAAATTTAAACTTTATATTTAAAAATCTTCTTTGTTATTTGTTGCAGTATCGTAACAAATAATTTTGGGGGCTTGTCCGGGAAACGAAAACCAAATTTGTACAAGCCAAGGCAGTTTGAAACTAAAAACAGTTTTTCCTGGAAACGAAAACCAATTTGAGACGAAAGTCAATTTGAAACAAAAGCCAATTTGAATTGGAAACATTTTGGAAATTTTTGGAAAGTTCTAGAATATACTGTACTGTGTTATTACTTGCTTGTATTTGTGTATATTCACTATGGCTACATTTGATGTTGAAGAATTTCTTGCAATGACAGAATTGTCATATGATCATTTGAAGTCACTGAAGAAGGATGATTTGATAACAGTTCGTGATCATTTGGGTGTATCTCTAGCCCCAGGTTTAAAGAAGGCAGAGATAATTGACTTGTTAGCTAGTCACATGAAGCTTACAGAGGAATCTGAAACTTCTATCAATATTTCAGATGATGCTCAGATCCAACTAGCAAATATTGAATTGGAAAAGGAGAAAATCAACCTTGAAAAGGAAAGAATCAGAGAAAACATTGAAATGGAGAAAATGAGATTGGAGTACCAGTTAAAGTTGAAAGAAATGGAGTTAGCTCATGCAAATACTAATACTAACTCTGTTAAAGATAAATCTCCCCAAGGCTTTGATGTGGCGAAAAATATTCGCCTTGTGCCAAAATTTGATGAAGAGGGAGTTGATACATATTTTGTGTCATTTGAAAAAGTGGCCAAGAGACTGAATTGGCCCGAGGAATACTGGACTCTTCTCCTCCAAAGTGTTTTTGTTGGAAAGGCTGCAAAAGTCTATTCTTCGCTCTCTGAAACGCAATCATGTGACTATGCTACAGTAAAAGAAACAATTCTCAATGCATATGAGTTGGTACCAGAAGCGTACAGACATAAATTTAGGAACATGCAAAGACAATCAGGCCAGACATATGTTGAATTTGCTAGGGAACAAGAGATGATGTTCGATAAGTGGTATAGATCATTGAAAGTTGACAAAGATTTTGTTCACCTTAGGGAAGTTGTCCTCCTAGAAGAATTCAAAAAGAGTCTTCCTTTTGGCATTAAATCTCACTTAGATTACCGCAGAGTTACTGAAGTCAGTAAAGCAGCCATAGTAGCTGATGAATTTGAGGTCACACATAAAGGTAGTGGAGATAGGCCTCCTTTCAAGAATTATTGGAAAAAGAAAGGTGAAGGGTAATTTGAATCCCACAATAAACCTAGTGAGGGAAAATATGCAAGTAAGGATAAAGACGCTAACAAGAATCAGGCTAGTGGGGGCACAGAATCAACCAAAAGGTCTGAGAGTCGGAGTTCCAAAATTTGTACTCATTGTCATTAATCGGGACATTTGAAAGAATCATGTTGGAAATTGGTTGGAATGCCAACCAAAACTAAGAAAGACATGGGTTTTGTCAAGCAAACAAGTGTTCCCTCGATGGAGTTTGTTCCATCAGAGCCCAGTCGAGATGTTGAGAGTGTTTCTCTAGTATTTGCTGATAAAGTCAAGCAGGTTGATGAAACTTTTAGAAGTTTTTTGCATGATGGTGAAGTATCCCCTTGTTTGACTGGTGCTGCTGGTAGGTCAGTGGTGATCCTTAGGGATACAGGGGCTGCACAGTCCCTGATGGTGCCAGGTGATTCGGCTCTTCCTCCGGAGAGTTCAGAGAATGCCAACGTCTTAGTTCAAGGTATTGGCCCAAATTTCATGTCGGTTCCTTTGCATAAGGTCGACTTAAAGTGTGACCTAGTTAGTGGTCCTGTGACTGTTGGTGTCGTTCCAGAATTACCCATGAAAGGTGTTGATTTCTTGTTAGGTAACGACTTGGCTGGAGATAAAGTTGTTGCATCTCCAGTGGTTTCGGAAAAGCCCGGTGAGGTAGCTGAAACTGAATTGTTGCAGGAAGATTTTCCAGGGATTTTCCCGGATTGTGTTGTTACTAGGTCTCAGACTCGTAGAGCTGAAAAGGATGATGCGGAATCTGCTGATGTAGAGGAGAGTACTGATGTCTGGTAAGCTGAAACCTTTTTCAAGGATTTGAATGGGGATAGTGTTGAAGGCTCTGTTGCTAACAATGATAGTTTGTTTAGTAAATCCTCCCTTGTACAGGCACAACAGGCAGACCCAGAATTAAAAAGCTTGTCACAGAAAGCATGTTCTGAGGCTGAGGCTGATAAGGTTCCTGAGTGCTTTTATGTCAAAGATGACATTTTGATGAGGAAATGGAGACCTCCCCGGAGACCAGCTGATGAAGATTGGTGTATAATTCACCAGGTTGTAGTTCCTCCTTGTTACCGCACAGATATTCTGAAAATGGCTCATGAGTTACCTATGGCAGGTCATGTCGGTATTCGGATGACAGAAGATAGAATTATGAGGCATTTCTATTGGCCTAAGATGCACAAAGATGTTGTGTATTTCTGTAAGACATGTCACACATGTCAGATTATTGGTAAGGCACAGCCTTCTATCAAGCGTGCTCCATTGATACCCATTCTTGCATTTGATGAACCTTTTACTAGGGTTCTTGTTGATTGTGTCGGACCCTTACCCAGAACGAGGTCGGGTCACAGATTTCTCCTGACGATTATGGACTTGTCTACACGGTTTCCAGAGGCGATACCTTTGAGAAGTATCACTGCAAAGACAGTGGTGCAGGCGTTAGTGCAGTTTTTCACTAGGTACGGTCTGCCGAAGGAAATTCAATCTGATCAAGGGTCAAATTTCATATCAGGAATATTTCAGCAAGTTATGAAGGAGTTGGGAATAAAGCAGATCAAGTCCTCTGCTTATCACCCACAGTCCCAAGGAGCGTTAGAACGCTATCATCAGACTTTGAAGACCATGATTAGGGCTTATTGTGAGGACTATCCCGATGACTGGGATAAAGGGATCTCATTCCTATTGTTTGCAACTAGGGATTCCCCGAATGAGTCCACAGGTTTCAGTCCATTTGAATTGGTCTATGGTCATGAGGTTAGGGGTCCCCTAAAGCTGAACAAAGAGAGGTTTATGGTTCAGGATGATGATGTAAACCTTCTAGACTATGTGTCAAAGTTTAGAGAAAGGCTCTCAAAAGCTTGTGATGTGGCTAAGGAACACTTGAAAGTGTCGCAGGGAAAAATGAAAGCTCAAGCTGACAATAATGCAAAAGAGCGAAGTTTCAAGCTTGGTGACAAAGTGTTAGTGTTGTTGCCTTTGCAAGGTGAGCCCTTGAAAGCTAGGTTTAGTGGTCCCTACATAGTCAAAAAGAAATTGAATGATGTCAACTATGTGATCAGTACCCCTGATCGAAGAAAGTCTCAGAGTTTGTCATGTAAACATGTTGAAAGAATACTTTGAGCGAGAGGCTAGTCAGCCAATAGGTACAACACAGGTCAAAGAAGAAGAAAAACATGTAGATGTACATGAAGAAGAATGTTATGGAAAGACAGATAATGAATTGTCTTATACAGATGTATCTAAGAACGAATCATGTGGTGTAAAGTTATCTAACTCAGAGATGTTAGGAAACATGGATGAGGCATTAAAACACCTGCCTGAAGATCAAAGAAATGATATATCTGGCCTGTTAAGAGAATATGAAAATGTGTGTAAAGACAAACCAGGTCGTACACCTTTAACTGTACATGACGTAGACATAGGTGATGTAAGACCTATCAAACAGAATCCTTATAGGCTCAATCCAAGCAAGTTGGAAATGGTGAATAAGGAAATACAGTTTATGTTAGATAATGACATAATCGAACCGAGTCAGAGTAGTTGGAGTTCTCCCATTGTAATGGTTCCAAAGCCAGACGGCTCTCAGAGATTTTGCATTGATTACCGGAAGGTAAATGCAGTAACTAAGACTGACTCGTATCCAATTCCTAGGTTAGAAGATTGTATTGATAGGGTTGGAAATTCTGCCTATATCACAAAGATAGACTTGCTTAAAGGATATTGGCAAGTGCCACTGACTGACCGAGCCAAAGAGATATCAGCCTTTGTTACACCTGAAGGCTTGTTTCAATGCAAAGTCATGCCTTTTGGAATGAAAAATGCACCAGCAACCTTCCAAAGGTTGACAAATCAAGTGATTGCCGGACTTGACAATTGTGTCGTATACATAGACGACATCCTAGTATACAGTGATACTTGGAATGATCATCTGAATCATTTGCGAGCACTGTTTGACAGGCTGGACAAAGCCAATCTAGTAGTGAATCTGATGAAAAGTGAATTTGCCAAGGCAAAGGTTACATATCTTGGTCATGTGGTTGGTCAAGGGCAAGTGCTACCAAGAGAAGCCAAGATACAAGCTATCTTAGACTTCCCAATTCCCACAACTAAGAAAGAATTGCTCAGATTCTTAGGTATGAGTGGCTTCTACAGGAAATTTGTTCCAAATTTCAGTACAGTGGTTAGTCCTCTGACAAACCTGCTGAAGGCAAAAGTGAAGTATGTTTGGTCTGACGAATGTCAAAGATCATTTGAGAAATTAAAGGCCATTTTGGTGAATGAGCCTGTTTTGGCAGCTCCAAACTTCACAAAGCCATTCAAAGTAGCTATTGATGCATGTGATGTTGGAGTAGGAGCAGTATTGCTCCAAGAAGATGAAGAAGGGATCGAAAAACCAGTGTGCTACTTCTCTAAGAAACTCAATCGTTTTCAAAAGAAATACTCAACTATTGAAAAAGAGGCCCTGAGTCTCGTACTAGCCCTTCAGCAGTTTGAGGTGTATCTAACCAATGGAGAGATTACAGTCTATACAGACCACAATCCTCTTGTGTTTTTGGAGAAATTCAAAAAAAAAATCAAAGACTGTATAGATGGAGCCTAATGCTCCAACCATTCCCTTTGAAAATTGTACACATAAAGGGAAAGAATAATGTAATTGCTGACGCTCTATCAAGAGTATAAAAAGTGAAATTATTCATGATTTTGACCAAGTGTGTCATTTGAAGAAAACATCTTTGATGTTCATTTATTTTAACATGTTCGTTAAGTACTATATCTTTGTACACGATAACTGTAAATGATTTATCAAGATGACTTTGAACAGTTAAAAGAAAAAAGTAATCTTAAAGAAACCTTTACTACGGTAAAGCTTTCTTTTCCCCGGTGGGGGAGGTGTTATATATAAGAATAATTGTAGAAGAATATTATGAAAGCAGTTACATTAATCTATTAGTTATTTCCTCTTTAAAAATAGCCTAGAATGATCAAGTACATTCCACAGCATGTTTGTAAGAACGTTCCAGATGTCTTTTTATTATGCAGGCCTTGCCTATTTAAAAGGCCAAGGAGTTGTATTGTTATTTCTGAATAGAGATTAGGAACAATAGGCTTAGCTATGTTATTGACACTGTTGATTTCAATGAGGTCATTCAAGAATGTTTTAGAAATAAAGAAGGCTCCTGAAAGAGGAAGAATATTCTTTTGGAAAGCAATGCTAGAACTTTCCATTATAGTGAATTCTAGAAAGATAGCTGTAATGGGTATATATAAAGCTGCAGTTTCTTTAAGGATATCATCACATCATATTAGATCACTTGATCATCACATCATATGAGAGCAGGAGATCACATCACATCATATGAGATCACTTCACCAGATCAGATCAGAGCAGTTTATGCATCAATGAACTGTTTGCAGTTATTTTGAGAGAGAAATTATCAGTTCTCATCAACATCATCAACCTGTTCAATGAACACGTTTCAACCCATGGATTGCTGAAATTGACTGTTAATCATCATCAACATCGTCTTCACGGACATTTCAACTCGTTGCAGTGACTCTTATTATTCATCGGACTTCAACATCAGTTTCATCATCGCCATCATTGTGAATTTTCGCCAGTCAACTAGGATTTTATCATTTGGATTATTACTTGGATATAGTATCATCACTTCGGGATTTTACATCGGACACTTCAAGAGATTTATGTAAGATCATTATTTGTTTTATTTATGTATAATTATTTCCTGTAATAAAAAAGGAAAATTTAAACTTTATATTTAAAAATCTTCTTTGTTATTTGTTGCAGTATCGTAACACATAAAAGAATTAAGGATTTAAATAAGTTACAAGCTCTCCCATGAATAATGCAAATCTCCTTTCTTGGGTTGACAACGAAGCATTATTATTATTATTATTTATTTATTTTAATGAATATTCAATGCTGCAACATATCTAAACATAAATACAATACAATAGACCAATCAGATTACAGGGATTTCGATACCCATTGTACAATTATTTCATTTTTTCGGGTGTAGTGACAGTGCGTATAAAAAACGGGACAGTTTTGAAAAGTCTATACAATATTTAGTTTCAAATAATGATGTCTATATTTTGATGTTAACAGATGCTCTGAAGTCTTTTTTGAAATGCAATTAAAAAAATAATTTTGTTCATGCTTGAGCGGACACGGGACGTTTTTGTCGGGGGTTCAAAAAGAGGCTTGCGCCAAAATGGCACACTATGAGTAATATGATGATCAGACTTCTCGCTAATAAGCAGATTTCCTCTAAACGTTTTTTATTATCTTCTGTCAATTTTTTTACAAATTTATTAAATTGAAATTACTTTTTTATTTAAAATTTGTTTACCTTTGGATTTTCCTTCATAAGTGAGAAAAGAAGACTTTTTGTCATCCCACACAAGAGGATTTGCATTATTTATTGGGAAAACCTGTAATTATTCAAATCCTTTTATTATGTGAAATAAATTATATTAATAGACATGAATCTATTTTTAAGGGGTTACTGATTCCTTGACCAAGTTTAATTATATGCTTGCCAGGAAAAGCAGGAAAGGATTCATGTCTTTCAATGACCGGTGTATTCAGCAAATTTTGAAGGAGCTAGATATGGCAGATCGGGTAAAGTGTATTAAAAAGCTGTGAGCGACCGAAGCGATCACGCAAATATTCCCACATTTTTATTACAATTTTAAATTTTGTGATAGATTTTGACATAATATTCAGAAAATAGTGTTTTAATTTCTATCTTTCCCTTTATTTCCTTTCCACTTTTTTTCTTGGTCATGAGTTTTTTAATTTAGAGGGTGGGGGTAGCATCCCCGAGTCCCCGCCCATCTATATATATATAGCACTGTTCAAAATGCACCATAACCTTGGTAGCACACAATGAGAGGATTTAAAAGAAGGAATACACGCTCTCCCGTACCTCGGTTAAAAATCGTTTTTGCTTGAAGAAAGAATATTAAAAGCTAAAAGAGAACACATGAAAATCATTTTAATGGCATTTGAAAGAAAAGAACTCAGAGCACCCATTAACACCAAAATATAGACATCATAATTTGAGACAAAAATTTTAAATACTTTTTAAATCTGTCCGCCTTTTTATACGCACTGTAGTAAAGTATAAAACAAATTATATAAGTATGAGAGGTTGTACATTTAATTTATGTAATACATTCTATTCGTTTGCTTAAACAGATAAAAACAAAATATGTAAATTAGCATGGTTATTTGCAAATTCCGCGCAGTTCCATTTCCCATAATCCGATTAGCCACAATTATTAAAAGCTAGCAACATTAGCATCTAAACAGTGACGGCACCAATGGGGGTGGGGGCACAG
The DNA here is from genome assembly GCF_018143015.1 of Lytechinus variegatus. Lineage (NCBI taxonomy): Eukaryota > Metazoa > Echinodermata > Echinoidea > Temnopleuroida > Toxopneustidae > Lytechinus > Lytechinus variegatus. The sequence continues at coordinate 35,953 of NC_054748.1, read as the reverse complement.
AACTGTTGCCCCTCCCCCTCAGAAAACTACTTTTTAAAGGTGTGTAGTGAAACAGTATGTGATGCTGCCATAACATCGTCTTTAAATTGTAAAGTAAAAAAACAGCATTTTCACTCTTCAAGTTCAAAAAATCTTCGATCTGAAAAGCTTACTAAAATTAGATATACAGTGCGTATCAAAAAAAAGTCTACACTTTGAAAAAACCATGGGAATTAAAAAATATACAACATGTGGGTAACATTTTCACATATAATTTTGGGTTTGGGTCTCATCTATCCAATGAAAGTAAAAGTTTTGACAGAATGTTACACTTGAGTGAGCACTGTCCATTTTTGTAAAGCTCGCAGAAATCTGTTTGCGCAGAAATGCTCGTTTTTACGATGTGTCAAGGGGAAAGGGCGAAATCAAACTTACTTTGTGAAACATTTATCATACATTTTCCTTGCACTTTTAGTCCATTGAAATAAAACGGATACATTCAAGCATTTTGTAACAATTTTGCCACCCAAATTGACATTTTAACACTTAGTAAGCACAACCTTTACCCTTTTTGTGCCAGCTGGATCTGAGGACATACCTGAATCTGAACAAAAGTTTATATTAGACGTCTCCAGCATTTTTTCCACTAAGTTTTTATCATTTAAAGTGGGTTTACATGTCATTTTTCATTTCATACTTGTTTATCCACACTTTTCCGTAGCTTGAGAATCATTAACAAAATCTAGCCTACGCCATTTCATGTAAATCACAGCTCAGTGTAAAGCAAATATCGTCACGATGGCCTCAGTGTGTGGGGGAGTGGGATGGGGCGCAATGCACTCTTCGAAGTGTTTTGGGCAAGGAAACAAGTTATAAAAGGTAAAATATGTCTTCAAATCAATTTACTAGCTAAATTAAACGTGTTCTTTATGATTAAGGTCTACTTTTATTCGCATAACTATTTCAAAGTTCTGAGCAAATCATTTTTCACTAAAAGTAAGTACTGCTCGCTCAATCGGAAATATTTTTCGACAGTTATATCGTTATTTGCTTTAATGGATCTGTACCAGTGTTAAAATGTGGAAAAATCTTCAGGATATTACAAATATATAACTTTACAGGATTTTTTTCTAAGTGTTAACTTTTTTGATACGCACTGTATAATCAGTTCAATAAGATAAAATATGGGGCATTAAAATCCAATGTCCAAGTAAATTAGCACACATTATTTTATCGTGATTCGAGTTTCCACAATTTGTTTTGGCGAGATCCTGTTCATATAATTACAAGACCTGAATATCAGAAGTCGTGAGATCGTGCTTCGCACTCGCATCAATAATTATTAAGTGCGATATCTATCTTGTTCATGCTTACAAAACGTGCTTAGAATTTCCAGTCACCATCTCAGGGTATCAATTTTTTTCAGCTTGCGCTTCGTGCTCTCAATATCTATCGGTTTGATATCACCTTAACGGGTCACTGCAAACAGTCATAATCAGGTCCTTTGTAGATTTGGTAGGGCCTAAATAAAAACAATAACTCGCCCTTTTCGCTCAATTGTTATGAAACAGGCAAAATAATTATGTTTACCTATGTTCCCCTCCAAAAAATGTTCTTTTGCCCCCATTTGTCCTCATCTACTAGTATAAAAACCTTGGTGTCGCCACTGCATCTAAAGTCCAGCGCAAACGTTTGTTTAAATTATTTTCTTGATATGATGCTTATCATATACCCATCATGATCATCATTTTTTTATTCAGTGTGCTTTTGTCGTTCCAAGGACATTCTGTGAATTTCCGCAGAAAAAAAAAATGTGGCATTGATGAATTTCCATATGCAGTAGCTGAGGTTGATCGGATCCAACTAAAATCTATGAATGACGATGCTCATATTTCTACTTTCAGGTAGAGGCTTAGCATCTGTTGCACCTAGCGTGGAATTACAGGTGGGCGAGACAATCATGGCAGACCTTGAGAAACAAAACAAGAAAAAACTAGAAGAATTAAAAATTCTTTGGAAAGATCTTGACGAACTGAGAAAGCAGGGCAAACAACGAACTGATGAATCGATGAACAATAAACTAGAACAGTTGAGACAATTGATGACGGTTGCAGAAGAACAACCAACTGTACAATTCGACGATGAAAACCTTGATCGAATGATTACCAATTTAAACTCTGAACTGAAGTCTCTTGACAACCTAGTGGAAGGCAGACCAGTAAATACTGCAACCGAAATTCTGGAAAATGCTTCAGGAGGGTTAGCATTAAGAGGTATTTCGGTAGGTGAAGCCTTGAGTGATGGTTGCGTTAAACGGATCGTGCTGAGTGCACCAACTGATGTCAAACTGATGAATCCATTAATGACGCAAATTGACAAGGTTGAGAATTTCTCATCTAAATTGCAGTCTGACCATTTTCATCGTTCTCTTGATACAATGGGGTACAGTGCTGCTGTTACTATAAAAGGTGGGCATTTTGGGTTTAATGCTGAGGCTGATTTTTCTCAGAATTACGAGGAGGCAGTAAAATTAGAATCAACATGTCACAGAAAGGTCCATTTTGAATCAAGAGTAGAGTACACATTGGTTCCAACTGCTGCATGTGAGCTGAACAAATACAGATTGAAACTCTCCCACCAAGCTCTGCAGGAGCTCAAGTCCATTGACACACTTTTGGGGGGAAGCGAAAGCTTAGAACTTGTGAACAAAAAATGTGAGGACTTTCTTGCAGCATATGGGTCACATATCAATGTTGGGGTTCTCCATTTTGGTGGGGTTAACAAATTTGTAGCAACATACACTAGCGAAACCGAATCTAAATCTGATCAAATTAAATGTATGGTTCGTGATGCGCTCAGTGCTTATGTTTCAGCCAGTTATTCTGGCCTCGGATTCAGTGTGGGTGGCTCAGTGATTGCCGACCGAATAAACACGCATGCCAGCTTCACAAATGAATATGAAAAATCAGAGCTGGCTAAAACCATATTGCACACTACCAGAAATGGTGGGCCACAGGAGGTAAATGCCTTGCAACTTTGGAAGATAGGGCTTGTGACATGCAATAGCACCTGGGCTCTCATAGATAGAGGAAGGCCATTGTTAACAGATTTGTGGGGGGTCTGGAAGCTGATTCCCAACCACAAAGATGAGTTCGAGGAACCATACCGACTGGAAACGTCCTTGATGACAGCCTGGGAAAGGATGAGTGGCTACCTTGGATCCAATGACCAAGAACAAACTTTCATCGAAGGACGTGAAAAAATTGACCTGTTAATTGAGAAAATTGTGAAGTGGAATTCTTGTCCAATACTAACAGAAAAGAGTATTGAATATCTCCAAGAGATGCTGAAAACGGTCAAAGAGGTGGAGGCACTTACAAGCACAAACAAGTACTGGGCAAATAAGTTATGCACAGAAGTGCACATCAGTAACCTGTTGGCAAAGATCGTGGAACTGAGAGATAAGCTTCACCCCAAGAATGTATCTATGATAAGGTTTTTGATAAGGAAACTGGTAAATCCTGTTGGATTTAGAGAGTTTCCAGCCAAACAGATGATCATGAAATGGGCTGTGATCTCAAAAACCGAGGACATTCCGTCTTTACTTGCTGAGGTTCGTGTTACGAACATTCCTGATCTGATAAGGAATCTGAAGGAAAAATTCATACCAGCGTTGCAGATAGAACACACAAAGAATACAGAGAAAAGTGTCGAGGTATTAGATGGTATCAATGCAGGAGCAACAGTTGATATGGCACTTTGTGTTGGTCAGCTTCTAAAGGACTTACAGTCATCTGGGGAAGAACATGAAATGTTCTTTTTGAAAGTTGCCCTGTTGCCACTTTCCTACCATTGGCCTACAAGGAAGTTTGAGACGCTTCTTACGATGGAGAAGCTACAGGATTTCGTCCAATCAATTGAAGTGTCTTGGAATGAGTTTCAAGTCCATAAAGGGAAAGGGATAATGCAGTTGGAGGCATTTCTTATCCATAACTTACTGTCCTCTGGCCACTTTGACGAAGGAAGAGAATCATCAGAAAATGAATTTTCCGAGACAATAATAGAACTTAGGAAAGTGTTATCACCTCAATTAAACAAGGTCTTGAACAGGTATGCCACCCGTTCACCCTTTAATTTGGTTAACATGGCCAATGTCACTGGTGAACTAGCAAAAGGAAACATGTCCGTCTGTGAAGAAAAAGAAGTGAATATCGTTGATCTTGAAAACATGGCTAGCTCAAAAGAAAGAAATGAACAAGAACAACGACCAGTTAAAACGACCAATGCTGTTATGACAACACAACGTGCATTTTCAGATACCTTGAAGGCCCTAGGTTTAGACCAGTACTTTCCAGCTCAGATTTCTCTTTTAGATGCCATGGTAATTAAAAGAACCAATGGGCCGCCCAAGCTGGTAGACATTCCTTGGACAATTATACACAAACTTCTTATGATTGATTTTCATGCAAGAGACCATCATCTCTCAGTGGTAAATAAATCTTTAAGAGAAGAGAAGTCTGATGACGAAGGTAACTTTGACTTTGAGGCTCTTCTTGAAATGCATAATGATAGTGACGATGAAGACAGGCCAGAAAAAATCAACACACTAGATGCCATTGTGGCCATATTTACATGTTGCGATAACTTTCTCAAACAAACACTTGCTCAGAAGCTTTTTGTTTGCAAACTTGCAATTCCATTTCTGTACCCTATAGGATCCGAAGACAACGTTGGTATGTCAGTATGGGCACTCAGAACGATTAACGTTCAGTGGCATAGCAATCTAAATGAAGCTTTAGAGACGCCAGTGACAGATAAGCCTTTCCCGTTGGTTTCGTTTGTCAGATTGGGCAGACCACCGCTATCTAAGTCCAAGCTGATCAACGATATTCTTAGGGACGAAAGTCACGACACCTTCTTCCACCATGATTGCAACAACGGTGTTGTAGAAAGAAGGATTGCAGATGGACTTGTGGAATGTTCCTGGTTCATAACAGGAGACAGAGAAAAGGATCACCTCCCATGCACAACAATGCTCCTAAATCTTAGAGGCGATGCATCGTTATTGAACAAACAGATGAAGATTTTGCAGGAAATATCGTCTGTTTTGTTCGTTATAGTCACTGCTCAAGACTTAGCAAGAGCCACTAACACCAAGACTTGCCAAAAAATTTTGCAAACTGCTAGAAAAACCATCCTTTTTGTGGTCAGAGGAGATGGCCAACAGAGCGCACTGGACCTACGAGCATTTTATAAAGCAGTTGGCAAGGATATTCTGAAAGGGGTTCCTATCATATCATCTAAAACGAAGGAAGGTGTTCAGAAAAATGCGAGTGATCTCAAGACTGAAGCTCGAACAAAGCTGTCAGAGGTTCTTTCTAGGTGTTCTGGTACATTGATAGAAGAGTGTGCTAAACGTATGAGTGATAGTGGGATTATCATTGATGAGTATGGTGATAAAGCCTGCCAAGAAGGAAAGGTTACTGCTGAGAAAGTTGTCAGATACATGGACGACAAACAAATCGTCGATTGTAAAGCGCTCCTCCTTCCGATGCAAGGTATTGAATGGATTGAATACTGCAAGCTGCTAAAGAAGCAACACAGAGCAGAGGGGAAGGGCTCACATTTAACAACATATAAAACGAATGTAGCGAAACAGGAAATGGACCGGCTTCGTGATAAACAGGTGGAGATATGCAACAGACTTACTCCTTTCATCAAAGACTTTATGTCAACTCTGCAGAACAACCGAGATGTTGTCATGTATTTCTTGAAGTGGATGAACCTCTTACTCGATGCAAACTCGAGAGCTACCTTGCCAGGTCTGCGTAAACAGTATCACAAGGTCTGGACTGAGTTTCAAGAGACCAAGAAGGAACAGGACAAGGGAAAATTGCACCGTGTGAAACTACAGGTTGATGAGAAAGAAAATCAGTTAGCCAATGCATCACTTGGGCTTGAAAATCTTTTCAGAGAATTGGGACAAATTTATGAGGCTGTGAAAGAGAGCGGCGAAACAGGAAAAGCCACAAGGGCGGCTGTGGAGTACCTGCCAGAAAGAGCTGCTGAACTGCTTCTGAATGGCACTCCCTTGGAGTTGGTAGATGGAGACGCATCAAGTGTACCTATTGGATGGGTGAGTGCTGTGCTAAGTAAACTTGGGAACATTATTGGTGAAAAGAGGCTCTTTGTTCTCTCTGTCCTGGGCATCCAGAGTTCTGGGAAATCTACACTTCTCAACACTATGTTTGGGTTGCAGTTTGCTGTCAGTGCAGGCAGATGCACTAGGGGAGCATACATGCAACTCATCCCAGTCGATGGAGACACTAATATGCCATTTGATTATGTTGCTGTTGTAGATACGGAAGGACTTCGGGCACCAGAGCTAGGACAACCAAAGTACGAGCATGATAATGAGCTTGCCACTCTCGTAATTGGCCTAGGAGACGTGACTATGATTAACATCAAAGGAGAAAATACAGCCGAAATGAAAGATATTCTGCAAATCGTAGTGCATGCCTTCTTGAGGATGAATCTTGTCAGGAAAAAAATACGAGATCATAGAACATGCATATTTGTTCATCAGAATGTCCCCGCAGCTAACGCAGAAGAACTGACGATGCATGGAAGCCAGAAGCTACAGGAGAGCTTGGATCATATGGCAAAGGAAGCCGCCCTAAGTGAGAACATAGCAGATATCCACAGTTTTTCCCAGATTATAAACTTCGATGTGCAAAAACACGTCTGGCATTTTTCTGATCTGTGGCATGGTGACCCCCCTATGGCCCCTGCAAATCCTGGCTACAGTACAAAGGTGAGGTCAGTAAGATTGCAACTGTTAGAAAAGATTGCGCTGGAACAGAAAACATTTCTGACAGCCTCTGATCTGTCCATTCGTCTTTCTGATCTATGGAATGGAATCCTCGCGGATGATTTTGTGTTTAGCTTTCGCAATAGCCTTGAAGTGAAAGCCTACAATGGCTTGCAATCAAAATACTATACTTTAGAATGGGAGTTACAAGACAAAATTAAATCCTGGCTACACACCGCAGAGATCGAATTGAAGAGGTGTAAAACTCCCGATGACTTGGAAAAGTCGTATAATTCCCTCATCGGTAAACTTTCGAAAGTTTTGACAGAAAAGGCTGAGGGGATCAAGACTTGCCTAATGGAATATTTCGAGAACTGCGAACAACAGGAAATAGTCACCCAGTGGCAGGGGACCAAGTTGAACCAATTGAACTTTGCTGTTGAACAACAACACTACGAGGGGCGTACAGATCTGCTTTCAGTCAAAGAAGCACGCCGAGTAGAAATCTTGCAGGCTAAAAAGTGGTCGTACCATGAGAAATACATAATGGACAAAGCAGTAGAACTAGCAGACGAACTAAAAGGAAAAGAGGCTAGCGATGCCGATCTGGAAGAGAAGTTTGAATCGATGTGGACGCGAATGGTTAACGAGCTCGCAACAAAAACTTCAGACAAGGATCTGATAATGGATGAAGTGATGAATGAAGTACTTTATATAAGATTTCATGCCCATGGAAACTTTCTGAGAAAGGAGCTGGAGAAGATGCCTTTGAATATTGCACTTCAGCACCCATCCTTAGAAAGTAGTATCACTTTAGAATTTGTAGATAAGGAACATATTAGTATTAAAAGAGGTATATTAGGGCACGTTGGAAAAGCCTTCAAGAACCTGGCTGGTGCCGATAGCGGAGAACTAGATGCCAGAAATAAGACAGTGGCACTGACAAGAAGCATCTTGAAAGAAATAAGCATTGATTTAAACGGTCTTTCTAAAGGCGACGTTAAATTCAAAAAGTCCTATGCCACAAAGATCATTCAAAAACTAACTGCGAAAATTAACACTCACAACGCATCTGCAGACAGCAATTTTACGATTCTCCATCCGTACGCTGTAAAACTAGCAGTTCATGTAAGCCGATATTGTGTCCATTTTTTTACCTTAATGCAATCAAAGTATAACAAAAAGCATGGCGTAAAAGCCAAGGTACAAAATTACAAGGACACCGCCTGGAGTCTTTTCAAGAACAAAGTAAAGCAGAGTACAGAGGAAGTATTCGCAGGTGACCTCTTAATCACACATTTGAAGCAAATCGTTCTGGATACAGTAAAGAAGGCAATTCCAAGAAATTGCACGGAAGAAGTTCTCAGAGACTTCCAGATGACAAAGTACTACCTAATGGTTAAAATGATGGATGACTTGGCCGTGAAAGGAAACTTCAAGAAGTACGAATCATACATTCAAAATGCCAGAGAGTTTACTTTACAGTGGATTACCAAGTACACAGATGAGAAGATGTTTTCGAGAAAAGAGTCAAGTAGCATGTCTAGGTATGCAGAAATAAGCAAGAGCCATATTGCAAGGATCATGCTGTGTATTGCCAGAAGTGTTTCCCATGCAACCAGTGAGGTCGACGGGAAGAGAGGCATGGGAATGACACTGTGGTTTGGATATTTCTGTGACAGAGTCTCGGAGGAAATAGCGGTACCAGACAATACCCTTACGTTTGTAAAAGATCGATCAGAGATTGATTTCAACAATCTGCAAAGGATCATTCTGGACCAGTTGGATGAAGTTCAGAAAAAATTGGAAGAGTCTTTTGCCCTAGAAACAGCACACTCTGTTGAATGGGATGGGTCCCACCCATCAAAGCAAATCATAGACAAGATATGGGGTTGCCCTGAACAGTGCCCGTTCTGTTTAGAGCCCTGTGCAGACACCACACCTAACCATTACGATTCATCTAAGAAAAGTCATTTTTGTGTACAACACAGACCACAGGGAATAGGGGGAATGCAATGATCAAACGACGGCGAGTTCGATGGGGAGAAGCATTGCAAAAATCAGCTCATTCATCAGACATGCAACTATAAGATACAGAAGAACGCTTCGTTCAAGTGCACTCTACGTACTTGCCGAATTTCTGAAAAATGTTCAACTACCAGTAATGAATCTGTGTACCACAAATATGCAGAATACAAGACTTACTTGCCCGACTGGGATATAGCTCCTGATCGTACCAACAGCGTATCCAAATATTGGATGTGGTTTATGGCAAAATATCAACACCAGCTAAAGGATATGCACTACGCAAAATTACCTGAAATACCAAAAGATTGGACAAAAATAACGAATGAACAGGCTTTGGCTGATCTGCGTAAAATCCACCACTAAGGTGCTTCTCTTCTCGTAGAAGCACCTTTCTAGGGATGGGAATTATGAGATTTCTGTTAAATATGAGTTCTCAGAATACATGGTTCCAAACCGAGACTCATATTTATGTAAAGTTTTTCACTAAGAGGTTATGTTTAGTCTCTCAGTCATAACCCTGCGAGAACGGTGCAGAATCACCATTTTGCCCAGGCTGTAAAGTGAAATTATTGGTCGAGGTCGCTAAGGAGTTACGAATTTCGCCAGGACATATTGAACTTGCAATGCTTTCCTCGACGTACTAACTAATAATACGCCTGCCGCAAAAATAACACTGAAATTACATGTAACTGAATGGATTCTATCAATAAAAGAAGGGAAATTCAGAAAAGGGAAGGAGTCAGGAACTTATTTCCATCAAAATCATATTAAACTTTGGCGCCCACTCTACTGTAAGGTAAGACCATGAAAGTCAGAATTCGAATGGAAGAGCCATGGTGTAGTGGCTCTGACTCTCGCCTCGTCAACAGAGGGTCGTGTGTTTGATTCCCACCACGATCTAGCGTCCTTTGACAAGGCGTTAATCCACACTTTGCCACTCTCTGCCCAACTGCTAAATGGGTACCCGGTAGGATGGCGAAAGTTATTGTATGTTTGAATTTGCAAGAGCCATTTTGAGGCTGCGATGAATGCAAGGGATCCTCCCAATGGAGTGGAAATTGTGCACCTTCCATGAATCCAATGACCGGGATATAAATATGCTGTAAAACGCTTTCATTCATCATGGGAAATAGCTAGCCATTGTTATTATTAGTTTTATTATCGTCAATATTGTTATTATTAAAAGATAAATCATAGACCTTTGAACATGTTGAAGCACAGAAACTACTGTGTTAAAGCGAGTTCCGTTTATAATGTATAAGCTGCAAAATGAAATACATATTTACGAGAAAACACATCACTGTAAAGAAATGCAAAATGATATAAATGAAATTAAAAATGTGTGAGATGTCATTGTCATTTAAGTCATTTATAACACATAGTCATACTTTCGTGTATTATTGTTATCGTTGTTAGATCTACAGTCACATAAGGGCTGACTGATGTATATTTTTTGGCAAGAATCAATGATCTTTATCTTTCTCCTCAAAACATATCTTCGAAAAAGTAGTTAAACAATAATCGCCAGTTTCGATGACTGGGCTTTCTATCAGCAAGCGGTGCGTTGATTACAGTGTCTATTTTAATATTCCTAAAGTTCATTACCAAATGCCAATACTTCAGTGAAGGTGAATAATTCCCGTTGTTTACACATTTTATGAACATCAAAAGAGTTCCCCTCGATTCCATTCACTAGGCAATCGTTTGGTTAATTCACAATTTAGGAATGATTGTCGAACAAATTGAAGGCAGGCGTACGCAGACAAGGAACATTATCGTAATGACTGCAATCATACAGTTAGCGCAGCAAGATTGTAATAAAATGATGTTCTTAATGATGATGATAATTATAATAATATAAATAGTGCTCTAATAATATAAGTAACACATAATTAGTATATTTTATTGTCAAACAGGTCCAGGAAAGTCAATTAAGGTATCATTTGACAGAAATATGTAATCAGCATTCCCTGGACAGAAGCTTTAGCTAGTTTTTGTTTCTTATTTCCCACCAAAAAGTAATATAGTTAGGGATATTTGTCGTAATTACCGAGGGTTGGAATACACCAATCCACCGTTAATTTCACTTCACTATAAATCCCTAATTTACTCTTGCTTCATCTTCACTGGTAGTTCCAAGAGGAAGTCTTAATAGTGAAGCAATAATTAAGTTTCATTACTGTTGTGTCATTAGTTTCGAACTTATTTCTTCCGAGATGCTGTGTCGATAAATGTATGTATCAGACATGCCATGTAAAACATACCATGAAGTGGCTATTATATGTTATTACTGTTTTAATGTTTTCACATTCAAAATTATGTACATGATTTTTGAAGTTCATTTTTACAAGTTGCCATTAATTAGAATTGTATAAGGTTACAAACGTGTCTATCTTGTTGGATACTCAAAGTTTATGCTACCTTCACATTTTTACTCCTTGCCTATGTGAAGTATCATTACCTTTATAAAATTACATTGATTTCTTTAAATTTAAGATATAAGCATAGAGCTATTCGCAAATGTCGGTTACTTCAATGATATAAGCTATAGGGTTAGTTATTTCACATATATTGCATGTACTGTATTGGTTCATAAATGTTTTTTTATATATAGAGCCCAATAGAGCATTGGGTCTGATGGATCGTCAGAAGGAGTGTATTAGTGATATGTATTATTATTGTAAATAGCCTACTTGTATCATATGTTATCATGGTTATTGCATGTTGCATAGGTGATGTACGAGATGTAGTAAATATGCGGCATTTACTTACTTGATTTCGTGTAACGATAATGCTACACACATACCCACTTTGTAAAGTTGTAAAAGTGATCACACACACATACACATTGTCTTCTTTGTATAAGATAATTTTTCCTTGACACATACTGATTTGTTTAAAGATATAAGGTATCATGTTATGTATTGTTACATTCACATATGTTGGTTTCGAAAAGATAAAATATATTTTCTCATTTCACACGCATGTGTGTAAGATTGAATGCTTCATGAATATTTCTTGTACATAGATCACATAGAACATTTATCAGAAAGTGTGTATGAGATAAACTTATTACTAATGTAAATACCTACATAATTACCTTTACATGTATATAAAGGTTGCATATAGTGCAGATGTGATAATTACATAATTGGTTTCGTCTGATAATATTATGGTCCACACTTGCCTATAATGTTAAGTGCTCAGAGCAATCTTATACACCATACCTTCATCCACATTGTTTTCCTTGAAGTCGTAAGGTAATTTTACATTCATATATATTGGCTACTTCAAGGAAAAGGGTATTATTATCTTCACATACATTGTTTACCTCATACTTGTTCTTATATACAGAGCCCTTTGTAGAGCATTGGGTGAGGATTCATCAGGAAATGCATATCATAGATACTTATTATTGTAAAAACATACATTCAAGGTGTTGTGGGTTACTTAGGGTTAAAAGATGTAATATTCACAAATTTGGTTTCGTGTGATGATGGGTTTTACGCATGCCTACCATTTGCTCGAAAGCTATCTTATATACTTTCACATGTTGTTTTCCTTGAAGATAAAAGATTATTTTACATTCACATACAATGCTTTCTTCAAAGATATAAATATCGTTCATTATATTCACATTTATTATGTATTATTTCCTTCACATACATTGATTTTTTGTTTTGATTATTACATTATACATTATGTTCGTTTCTTCAAATATATAAGATATTGTTGCATTGCATATATATATTGATTTCATCAATGGCTAATGCAATAGAAACATTATCCTTCCATTTAAAGGTAAATGCCAGTTTTGGTAACGATATCAAAATGAGTTAGTACAGAATCGAATTAAATGACCACCAAAGTGTCTGTTTGTATAAATAAAGAATATGTGCCAAAGGATTCTGGAAGAAATTGTGTAATTGCTGAGAAATTAGCAAATAAGCACAGGGTTCGGGTCAAGCGTCGGGCACGACATTCAACGCAATAATAATACACTGTCCCACGTGCGCTTATCTGTGTTGGTGATCTTCAGTGTGAATAGTTTTCAGCATAGATTGCAAGATTTCACAAAGTTCAGTTTATGTGACTGTAACAGATCAAGATCCTCGATAATATACTGACAATTAAGCCTGGTTTTACAGACTTTCTCATGAAATCAGTGTTTACTGCAAGTACTGGCATTTCTCTTTAATGATTTTTTTAATAAACTTGATCATCAAGATCTTTAAAGATATAATGTGTTAACACCTGTACATATATAACTATCTTCAAAGATGTGATGATATATACATGTCTTATATGTTCACAAATGTTGTTTCCTCAAAAAGATAATAACTATGAGATGTCGTTTATACCTCACATGATATGTTTTAAAATATGATATTGAATCTCCGAAGCTTTTTAATCAAATATATAAGGTGTTATAACCTATATTGTGTTCTCCAAAGATGAAATGTTTATACGTGTATAAGAAGTTATGACATGCACGTTTGACTTCTTTTAAGTCGAATCGACAAGAGAATGTCATTACCTTTACAAATGTCGATTTGTTCTTAGATCAATTCAAAGATATAGATCGTTGTTATCTTGAGATATATATCAGTTGGTTTCTAGAAATGTGCACCTTTTAGAAATTGCATTGCAGGCACACGTTTCCTTTTCTTCGCGATTGTAATGTATACAAGATGGTATTGCATTCGTATTTTGGTTTCTTAAAAACTGTAATGCCCATACATGTACATCTAAAATGTTATTGACTTGTTTTGGAAAACCCACATAATTTCCTTTGAGATTTAATGCTCAATAGATGGTATCACTTTCATGTGCATTGGACTATTCGACGATCTAGCGCCAATAGAATATGTTATTGCCTCTACATGTAATGTTTTTTTTGTATTGTCTACAATTTGCTATAACTGTTTGTCGGACATTTGGTATTCATAAGGCGTTATTAGTAATATCTACACATGCATTGGCTTCTTATATGATGTGTCTATAAGACGTTATCATCAGTATCTTCGAAATTGTTGGTTTCCTATAGAATGTATTGTCTATAAAATGTTATTGTATTCGCAAAGCATGGGTTTTTTTAACACAGTCGTCTGAAAGATAATAATTTTACTCACATCGGTGTTTACGTGGTGTTATGCCTATAATATATATGTATCTTCATATTTCTTTTGAGATACAACACGCAGATATATATAATGTCTATATTTTGATATTTCATTCATTCCGAGAATTGTTTTATTGAAATGTTCAATGCCTGTTATATATTTTTTTCATATTCACTGTATGTATACAAAATTCTTGGATATGACTGAAAAGGTTTGCATTACCTAAATAATCTCAATAAGATACGAATTCACATACAATGGTTTCTTTTGAGATGTAGTTTATATAATATGTTATTAACTTCTAAAAGTTTGGATAGTTCTGAGACGTTACAAGTATTTACTGTACATGTACACAATGCTTTTATTGAAGATGTAATGTTTCAAGAAGTTATTTCATTTACATTGATTTCTTCAAAGTTGTAAAGTCCGAAAGATGTTGTTTTCTTCTACGATATAATATCAATAAAATGATATTGCATTATATCATTTCCTTTTCATATGTCCCGTATCTACAAAGATGTGATGTTAAGAAGGTGTTATAGTACGTGTTGGTTTATTTACATACAAGATGTATTATTATCTCAAAATATGTCGATTTCTTGAAATATAATGACTATACGATTTTAGTACATAATTTCCACAAAATGATATTACCATCACAAGATTGATATGTTTATATGTGTGAAGTTTATTGCCTTCACATATTAACTTCATATGTAATATGTAAATAGGATGTACAATGAAATGATTTCGCCAGTGATACAATGACCATTAAGATTGCATTACCGTCACATGTTGGATTCCTTTGAAAAGGCAGTGTATATGACATGTAGTTTTCTTGAAGGACTTAATGTCTGTAGATGATATTATCACATCTATGTTTTCATTATAATTATTTCTAATGAGATGTAGTGACAATTTTTTATTTGGTCTGGTAAAACTAGCGTGAATAAGTTATAACCTTACCATATATTGTTGTGTTTTTTAGAAGATATTATGCCTAAAGCATGATATTGCATTCACATAGTACCCGTTTATATAAGATATAGTGCCTACATGATGTTATTGCTTGTTCATATATATTGTTTCAGATATAGTGTCTATACCTTCCCGTATTTGGGTTTCATATAGGATGCTGTGTCTTTAGATGGAATTACCTTTTCCATAGATTTTATTTTCCCCCAAAATGTACATATACGACATAATTACCTTTGTGTCTTCTTACTGATGTTTTGTTTTATTACGCCTTTTATTGGGTATGCCAGTATATTGGCACTCTTGAGAAACGATTTGGTACAGATTCTTGGGAAACTATATTACTGAGAAATGTTCTCCATAATATCTGTAATAAAACAAGCATGATATTGCATTGATATAGTACCGGTTTATATAAGATATAGTCTCAAAGAAGTCTTACCTCGTTTCGCAAGGGGTTACGTAGCTCCTTTTAACTAACTGATTGGTTATTTGATATTAATTCATGGAACTTGAGAGATATGGGAATCATTTGGCCATTCAGAGATAAGCGACCACTGGACATTGGAAACTGCAAAGAAAATTGACTAAAAATTGCGTTCCTAACTTAAATGAAGATTATATATTATGATTATTGTCTTTTAAAGACTGCACAGAATGAATGAATGGTTGATGACACTGCAATGATTGGCACGATGTCATACAAGTTGTGATAATAATTATAAGTATATTTCTGAGCGCTTTATATCAATAAATCAATTAGTTTTCCTATACACTAAAGTTTTTAAGTTTTTGAACCTTTTGCTGTATCTGTAATAAGTTCCATTCATTTTGTTTGACTTGTTTCTTAAAAAACAAATTGTATCATTTTGGATCTTATCTGATCGAATAAAGAAATTAAAAGAAAAAAAACAATATATAGTGTTCATTTACTTTTCTTGTTTACTGATGGAAGTTATTATTATTGTTGTTACTATTATACTGAAAAAATGAAATTCTGAATACTTTAGAAGCTTTTTTCTGTAACAATTTCTAAACTGTTTAAGGCTTTTTTTCTACTCGTCAAAGATTATTTACAATTCATAGACATTTAATGTATGTAAGCTAGACACTGATTTAGAATCACTAACACCTAATTTACTCTTTCATGTTGGCATGATGGGGATCACAAATGACTGCATTATTTTGATTTTTAAACGGTCAGCCCACCCAACTTTTGGCTCATCCCCCCCCCCCTCCCTCTTCAAATCATTTCTGTGGCCTCTGATACACGTGTCTTTACTAAACATGCAAACTGTATATGGGATGTACTATGACTAGTAACAAACGTGTAAAGTATATGAACTCTTACAGAGAAATGATCATGAAAATGTGTATAGGTTTTTTTCTGGGGAGGGGTCTCTCACGCGGTTAACTTATTCAGTTCATGAAAGGGGCAATCGTTTTCATGTCTAAAGGACAAGTCCACCCCAACAAAAAAGTTTATTTGAATAAGAATTAGAAAAATCTAACAGAAATAACACTGAAAATTTCATCAAAATCGGATGCAAAATAAGAAAGTTATGACATTTTAAATTTTCGCTTAATTTCACAGAACAGTTATATGCACATCCTGGTCGGTATATATGCAAATCATTTGCAGCAAATGAGGAGAGTGATATCATCATCCACTCACTAGTTCTTTTGTATTTTATTATATGAAATATGAAATGTTTTAATTTTCCCTTCATTGTCAAGTGAAACGACAATTATTCCTCTAATTCAAACAATAAAAAAAAGAAATAAGGAGTGAGTGACATCATCGACTGCTTCATTTGCATGTCACTGAGTTGTGCATATCACTATTTTTTTCATAAGCGAAACTTTAAAATGTCATAACTTTCTTATTTTACATCCGAATTCGATTAAAATTTTCAGCGTAATGCTAGTTTGATTTTTCTCTATTTATTCAAATCAACACTTCTGTGGTGGACTTGACCTTTGATTACACAGTTATCTCCATTGCACAATTAACACCAATATATGGTACTTAATATCGATTGTCCATGTCTGAGGTAATGTGAAAATTGAATTACACATCCAGAAAAGGGGGATTTATCTAGAGACATACAGTATCTAGTAGACACCATAATGATGATGATGATGATGATGGTGGTGATGATGATGATGATGATAATGATGGTGATGATGATGATGATAGTGGTAATGATGATGATGGTGATGATGATGATGATGATGATAATGGTGAAGATGGATATGCTGGTAATGACAATGATGATGACGATAGTGACGGTGTGATGACGATGATGATGGTGATGATGATGATGTTGATGATGATGATAATGATGATGATGATGATCATGATGATGATAATTGAGATGGTGATGTGAATGATGATCATTGTGATAATGATGTTAATTATGATGATGATGATGATGATGATGATGATGATGATAGTGATGATGATGAACACGATAGTGACGGTGTGATGATGATGATGATGGTGATGATGATGATGATAGTGGTAATGATGATGATGGTGATGATGATGATGATGACAGTGGTAATGATGATGATGATGATGGTGAAGATGATGATGGTGGTGGTGAAGATGATTATGCTGGTAAGGACAATGATGATGACGATAGTGACGGTGTGATGATGATAATGATGTTGATGATGATGATGATGATGCTAGTGGTAATGATGATGATGATGATGTTGATGGTGATGATGATGATGATGATGGTGAAGATGGATATGCTGGTAATGAAAATGATGATGACGATAGTGAATGATGATGATGGTAAAGATGGATATGCTGGTAATGACAATGATAATGATGACGATAGTGACTGTGTGGTGATAATGATGATAATTGAGATGGTGGTGAGAATGATGATCATTGTGATAATGATGCTAATTATAATGATGGTGATATTGATGATATGATGACGATAATAGTATGATGATGGTGATGTTAATGTTGAAGATGACCATGGTCAGGATGATGATAACAGATGATAATAATGATAAAGATTGAGATGTCGATGATAGCAACGATGATTATAACTATGACGAGGAGGAGGAAAAGGATGATGAAGATGGAGATGCAGGTCATGCTGACGATGATAATGCGAGCGCAAATTGCGAGCCTAAATCTTTGTATACATTGTCATGAAAAGGGGATTATATAATCTATATTGAGACATACAATCAAAATGTTTTGACAATCAGACACGAAAAGTGATAGTTTGAACATTTTATGGAATACACGAAGATAATAGGTATCTGATAAATCGAAATTTGTGAGCGCGCAGCGCGAGCGGAAAATGTTAATATTCAGTCCATAAAACTGTCATATTTACAGAGCACTTTTTAAAAATCAATTTTTATTTCAAATCACTCAAAATGATGAGTTCGATTTTCGAGATGAAATATATTATGTATATTGACTTCCAAACTTAATATTTAAACTCCATATTGAACAAAATATGAAAATCACCTAACAGGCAATGTGAGAGCGAAAATTTTATATAGTGACATGTGAGATTTTTTTATTTCCATGTCTTCCCCTCATCTTACTTTATTTATTATCTACTCGTCTCCTCCTCTTCTTTTTTTACTCTTTGTCCCTCGATTTTTTCCTTTCTCTCCATTTTCCTTTTTTTTTTGCTCCGCCAATAGGGCGGGCCCCTCGGTCCCCTCCCCTGGATCCGCCTATGCATATGGATAGCAGTGGACATCGTTCTGTCGTTCAATGGTTTATTTTCAATTGGTCTAACTGCCATTTCGTCTAATAACCAATTGGTCCAATTGCAATCTATTCCATATGCCATTTGGTCTAATTGAACTAAGTGTTAAATATGTGAAATTAAGGACAATTGAAGTAAAATAGCAAAAAATAAAACTGATATTAGGACATTGATGTACAACAGCAATTCAGCTAACCTTTTTATTCTGAATAAATATTTTCTATTAGATAAATAAAAATATTAGACCAACTAGTTTTGAGACGAAATGGTCATAGACGAACTGGTGATTAGACGAAGTGATGACTGGACCAAATGGTTATTGGACCATATGGTTGTTAGGTGAAAAGTTAATTAGACTAAATGAATGTAGACCCTGTTGTGAGTGGAGGAATTAGCAGACGAATTGGTTTCAACCAGCAAAGAGCCCAGGCAAGCAAAACAAATTCACGACGAAAATGGCGACGAAATAGGCTACGTCGTGAATATTCAAATTGATTACAAAATTTATGACGAAATTGACGACCTCGTGAATTTCGTCGTGAATATTCGCGATTTGGTCTATTTCGATGGCCCTTCAGGGCCACCATACATGCGAACTGCTGGTGCATGAGCCGCAGTCTCGGTGCGCGAGTGCAATGGACAAAATCGTATTGATCCAAAATTGCACGATGAATGGATCCAAAATTGCACGTTTGATGACGTCATTGCTAAATGGAATGAATGAAAGATGTCAGACAACCAATCAAATTACAAGGATCTATCTAGGTGTCATGTAATATTCCATGATTATTTTTTTCTTTTAAATCATATGTTTGCAGTGGCGTAATTACGGGGGGTATTGGGGCTCGTGCCCCCCCCCCTCCCCATCGGCTGGAAAAACAACGGGAAAAGGAGAAAAACAGTGAGAATGAAAAACTTAGTGGAGTTGAAGAAATTATTGTATATTATATTATACCATGTTGTAATTATATTACAAATATTTTTCATAACTTATGAAACATTATTTGCTTTAATAGGGCTTATGTGTTCATCATTTCTGGTGCTCGCATTGTCTGTTTAATTTGTACTTAAATTTAATTTGTACTAAAACATCTAAAGTCAATATACACCAAATAGGCTTATAGTGTTAGTTATTATTGATTTATGCAGTGGCATAATATTATGGTTCTTTTTCATGATTACCTAAAGTGATTGCCCCCTTTAAGGTTTGAATACAAAACATTTCCAATCCGTATATGCGTTTGCGTTAGTGGATTGGTGAGATATGTTAGCTCTTCATGAACAAAATAAATACAATTCTTCATAGGTATTTTTTTTCTAGTCTGAATATCGAAAATTGTCAGCTCGCACTTCGCGCTCGCATTTATTGTATAGTGAATTACTTATGGTCTTGGGAATTCCTTAGAACAAGCACTAGAATGCCCCTCTTCAGGTTTTAGTTTTTTACATTAGCTACGAAATGCATGAAATTGTGTGGCAGGAGTGACATACTCTCTGAAAATAATATTTTTTGACAAAATATTTATTTTCCTCATATTCAAAATGGCCGCCATAGTCCATTGTATTCTCTGTTATGTACAATATGAATAGGGAAAACTAGGTTTCAAAAAAGTGAGCGCTAAACTGCCAAAAAAAAATCGCGATGTATGAACGAAGTGATATATGAAAATCATTATTACTAACGAGATATATCATTTATTATATCATAAATGGGAAGATTTCTGTATTTTGATATCTAAAATGGCCGACACTGGCCCGAACAGTAATGCGTACAATGGCAATGGGGGCCAAAAAAATCACAAGAGTGATCACTAAAATGCATATTATTAAGATTAAACGAGTGGAATACTGACTAAAAACATAATTGTTAACGAAATTTATTATTAATATGCCATGTATGTGATGAATGTTGTATTTTGATATTCAAAATGGCTGCCAAAGGCAGTAAAAGTATTATGCACAATGAGAAAGAGGGGCTTAGAAATCACAAGGGTGATCACTAAAATGCATGTGATAAATTAATGGGATACTGTTTAAACACATATTTTCTAACGAAATATATCATTCAGGTTTAAAGTTTGTGTTAAATACTGTATTTTTACTTTCAAAATGGCCACAGTTGCCATAAACCCCAGCGAGACATGGGAAATGACAAATGGGACAGCACATAAGTTCGGTGTCTTTCATGAAAGGCGTCTCCGAAATATTGCGGGTATCAACTGGAGAGAGCAGGTATATAGCAATGCCTGCTGCCTGCCATCTTTCTTTCTACTTAGTGTACTGCACTCCACTGTCCCTTCTGTTTTCTCCCCCTAACCCAAATTTCCTCACATGATCCATCAGTTACATTTTTTTAAGTGCATAAAACTTGTATTTATTTCTAAACAAAATTATTATTACGACCCAATATTTATTTGTTGTAGTTTTGTAATGTAACTAAGATAGGGGCTTGCCTCTTGTACAAGCTTTGCTTTTTTCGGCAAGTCCCTCCGTTTTACTTTTAAATACAAATGTCATTTGAGACAAATTTATTTACTGAATTGTGTTCCTTAAATTTATGACTATTTATATATACATGTTATATTTTGTAGTATTTTCGACCTTATTTTGTTATGCTTATCATATCACTGTGAAACGGAAATAAATAAATCAAATTGAATTAAATAGGAAGTCCTAATATGGAGATAAAAAAGAAACAAACTCCCCCACAGAAAAAAAAACATAGAAACGACTTAGATCCTGCAGTGGGTCACACTCCCTGAATCCCAGCAGGAAATTTAGATTGGACTCGCAATGGAGGTAGGAGAAGAACGGGAACGCGCATTGCTACCTAAAGGAGAACAGCAACCAAAGACCTCTAGGAGATGTGGCTTATCTGGCAACAGACGGACGTTTTAGCCGAAGACCGCCAGAGTTGGAAATGCTCTGTTACTGCCTAATGCTCCAGTGGGAACAGGAGGAACCAAGTCTTAGTAAGTAAATTCAGAAAAGGATTTGATTTAGGTTCATTTGTGTTATTGGTGCGAGCTCAAGTAACTTGTACTGTACGTTTATGGAAGATAGAAAAGGTTTATCGCCGAGTTTGATCAGGCTTCGTGCAATGCCTACAGCTGGCGCTGTTCGTTTTCTAAATCTGCCTCTGATTTATCTTACAAGAAACCCATTATCTTAGCGCCGTAACACATTTGTAAAATGTTAATCGCTAAATGAAATGACCAATCAACATTCTCGTTGCATGCGCATTCTGCTAAGTAGACTGAATATTAACCAATCAGAATTATTCTTTATACAATGTTAACTGTCAATGTCGCTATGGATTAAAAGAAGCAGTCAGTAATTAGACATAAAAGATAAGAACCATCCAAAGAAAATGGTTGATTAGAATCGATTGAGAGAAATATAATCAAACAAGCATAACGGTTAAAATTACATCAAATTTGGATATAAAAAAGAAAACATTTTAATTTTTTTTTTTACAAAGACGTTAAATGGCACAGCTCGGTGATATTATGCAACGGGGAAAATCAATGATGTCGCGCATGCATTATTTATTTAGGTTTTAATTGTTTAGAAATATGTAATACAATATTTTCTTTTATTTGGGGGCTGTTCTCCTGAGAATTGATTCACTGATTACATATCAAAATTTTCCATGTTTAAAATATAACTTTGAGGGTGCAACGTCAAAGGGGGAAGGGTTGTTTAAAAAACCCACCATGCCAGAGCCCCGTCGTGCAGCTGCTGTTGCCGATAGCCAGATATGCCAACATAGCTCTTGCATGTTGTTATAAGCAATGTTATTTTGATCAGAACTGATGAAAATAAATTTAATATCATTTTCTACATGCCTCCCTTGCAACAACAACAAAAAAGTTTCAGCTGATTATCATATCCGTGCCATTTAATACTAAGCTAGTTGTCAATCATATATTTGGAGGGAAAATAAATGTTATATTAATAAAAAAGGTACATGTAAATAATTGGGAAGATGACATAACTGAACTCTACTCATAGCGTAAAAAAAAAACATGCATACAACTGTATCACCGGAATAGTGAACACATTTGAAATACCATAATGTAGTAATTCACGACCCGATTTATTTTCAAGCTCTGACAATCATCTAATTTTAAATCTTGCCAACACCCCTCTGTTGCTGATGACGGCGGTGACAATAATACATGCAAAAAGGGGCGGATCCTGCTTTTGAAAATGTAGGGGGGGAGTCTTCCACATCTGCCTCGATCTGCTTTTAAAGGCATGAATATAATCAAAATAATGATTTTTTTTTATATTTCTTTAACTTCTTCACTATGTGTTATAAGAAAATAATTCTCACAAAGCCTTCATAAATTATTTAAAACATAGATTTTGATATTACATATCAAATAACTCGAATACGCTCAGTACTCTAAGCAGTATTTTTGGCACTCACATTAATAGAATACTTAATCTGGTTTGTAAAAACAGCAATCTTTATATTTAGGACTACCCACCACCTCGATCCTTCTTGGGTTGATTCAACTTATTCTGATTTAAAGTTAAATCCAAATATCGATGCTGGTTGCATTCGCACATGCCAGACCTTTGTACTTTGTATGCCCTTAGTCTTGAAAATCTTTAAAATCATTCATCTGATTCGTCTACCTTTTGATCAATGGGCACCGAAAGTAGTAATAATAACATAAAGCATTTATGAGGCGCCGATTAGTCTAGTTACCTATTCAATAATAAATCATCCCGGCTGAAGCTCCAGCGGCTAAAGCGCTTGGTGCATTCAAGGAATAAATCCTGCCGGGTGCCCATTCACCTCTCCTGGGTTGAGTGCAGCACAATTTGGATAAATTTCTTGCTGAAGGAAAAAATGCCACTACTGAGAGTCGAACCCACGTCCCTCTTATTGAAAGACGAGATTAATAACCACTAGACCACGGTGCCCCATTAGTATTAAGTTATATATTTATTTATTTCAATATATTTAACCAGGGTAGGCGACTCAGCAATAAACTGGTCTCCCGTGTGGCCCTGGAATATATGATAAAAATGAGTAATAGAACATTTAAAATACATATGAAATATTCAAAGAAATATTCTAAATAACTTGACTACAACAGAAAACAGAGTAGAAAACACGCAGCATCGTTAAAAGCATGATATTAATTAAAAAAAATACACGCATAGCAGTACATATAAATAAAATAAAGTAAATAGACATACAAAGTTGATTTCAAATTCAAGAGGCAATGATAAAATTTAGAATTTAAAAAGATGCCTTTAAGTTTCTGTTTAAAGATTGATAAAGATTTTGACTGTTTCAAATTAAATGGCAAGTTGTTCCAAAGTAAAATTGCTGAGTAAAATAAAGAGTGTTTAAAAATTTCGGTATGAGTTTTGGGGGTGATCAAATTATCTTTCATATTATCTATTATAAAGAATAACTAAAGTACTAAGAAAAGTTGGCTTAGGCATTAGGGCTGGCGATTTTGTATAGAGAAACAAGTCCGAGGCAGGCGCGATTATACAGGGAGGTTGGTTGCTAAACGTCCCCTCCCCCGCCCCCAAAAAATAGATTCATAGTAACAGATATATATATATATATATATATATATATATATATATATATATATATATTGAATAGATAGAAAATAAAAAAAATAACACAAAAATAACAACAAATCAATATTTACATGCATGAAGGCCGTCTACATGTAAGCACTTGTGTGTAATTGAAGAGCTCGATTTTAAAAGTGGTAAGGTCCATTTTTCATCAAATTTGATTTTGTTTTTCTTTATGTACATGTAAAGACTTTTAGTGGCTTTATAAGGTAATACCAAAGAAAAGTTGAAATTCCTATGAAGGTAGGCAGATTTCCCTCATACCCAATTTTATATTCACATGGTAGCCTATCATGACAATTCAGTTTAGCGTAAGAACATTGTAATATGCGGGCATTGGAAAAAAAATATATATATTTTTTCTTAAAATAATCTAAGGTGGATCTAACCCCTTTTGCAAGTAATCACTTTATTTGATAATGCAGCATTCTGTTAATATTGTCGAGCGCGTTGAAAAGAGCTTTTACTGCTAGTGCTTAGAACATGTATTCTGTAGTGCAGACACGTTTGATCTTCATGCACATGGCAGGGATTCTTGGGTCATGTTTTTTGGCAACTTCTCAACCTATTTGCATATTCAGTATTCATTTGAATTTAAAGACGTTCTAAGGTGGACAGGTTGTATGTTAATTTGCAAGCTCATGTTAAAGTTCGAAAAATTGGTCGCAAAATAACATCTTAATGCATAATACGGTATTGCTTCATAAAAGTACGAGTATAGCAAGTCAATGTTCCACTGCCTTGCAAATATTATAATGATTAACCTGCCCATTTCAGCAATCATGATTTAGTACTTTACTAATCAAAGTTTTTCACTCTAAATTGGTTAGATTTTTGTTTATCAAAAAGCCTTTTGATTCTTCGTCATTCTTTAGGATATTGATTTATTGTTTTATTGATATTGTTCTTGTTATCAATTCATATATATTTTATATTTGTTTATCTATCTATTCAGTTCTTTTTGGGAGGGGGAGATCTGTTTCTATATTTTCCCTGACCGAGGCTAAAGTTATTTAAAAATATTCAAATTCAAATTCAAATTCAATACTTTTCGAACTCGGATAATGTGGGGGACGAATTTTCCAAGGTTTTGGTGCGCTATGTAAATTATTACACATATTTTTATAGTGTTAAGAGACCCAAAACATTGACAATAATGCACGTTTCAAAGTATTTTGGAGGACTCTTTATGCTTCTATACTGCTGTCCGATTTTATGTTTAGAACATATTTTTGCAGTGCATATTGTAATTTTAAAGTTTTCAATATTACTGGGCAGGGCAAATCGAATATTCGCCTCAACCAAAATATTTTAATGGGGGAGATTCCCCCTGCTAACCCCCCCCCCCCCCACCTTTCATGATTGACACATTTGCTTTGAACCTGTATATTCTCTACAATTCTCCTGAACTTGCGAAGACTTATATTATGCACAGTGCAACGATGATCAGGTCATTTATTTTGCAAATTATCTGCATGTTCAGTGCCAGAAAAGATAAGAATTAGTATGTTAATAGAGAAACTACAAGCAGATCAGTAAACAATTTCCTGATCCCCATACCTGAGTCTAGACATGCAAAGATTTCATTATTCATTCCACATTTTTGTATTAGACTGATTTTTAATTTGTATACGATTTTTAACAAAAAGCTGCGCCTCTTTCTGCTCCACAAAGAATCAAATACCTCAACAACAATGATGCACTTCAGACAAAGCTGTCAGGCCAAACCAGGATCAAATGTGGTCCCTTGACGGGGAAAACCAATTTTATCCATGTTAACTGTAACCTGTAATATTCACTCCATCAGACATCAAAACTGTATCCCTTATTTTGCATTTCCATGATTGTTGTCTTTTTATGGTGCCTGCTTGCTGTTTTCACCAATTTTGAACAACTCTACCGATGAAAAAAAAAGAATTTCGATATATTACACCCTTATCTGTGTATTATAAGGATTTCTTTATGTTCTTACCATTTCTGTTAATTTTATGAAGAGGTCAATTGCAAAAAGGGCTAGATTTATTTTTTTCAGATATGATTTTTATCTCACTGGACAGATTCTTAGAAGCTCTATATATAAGACAATACAAAAGAAAATTCGAAATTCCCATTAAAAAGAGGACATGGCAAAGAAAAATCACTTTTGGGGCAGGGGGGTTGGTCCATTTCATTTCTTTTGCAAAAGGGGCAAGACCCACGGGGTATTTTTTGGAGCAAACTTATTTTAAAGACAGGCAGATTTCTGTTACACCCAATTTTATATTGCATGATCGGGTATCGTTAAAATTTAGTTTCGCATTAGAATATCAAAAGAAGGGAGAATAAAAAAGAAAATGATTTTCTCGGAATGGTCTAAAGTGGATCTAACCCCTTTTGTAAAAAAAACCTCTTTCGAAGAGCTCATTTACAAAAGGGGATATAACAATTTTTCAGAAACTTGTAGTCGCTCTGATGATACCAAAGAAAAGTTGAAATTCTTATTAAAACGTGAATAAAATTGGCAAAGAAAATCATTTTTATTAAAAGGGGTTGGATCCTTATTAGTTTGTTTGCAAAAGGGGCTAGATCCATAATGGTAATATTTGGGAAAAATATTTTAAAATGTGACAACAGGAAGATTGCTTTTATATATAATTTTATGTTCACGTGGTGGGGTAATATATCATGGTTTCTGGTTTCACATAAGAATACGTTGATATTTGGGGGGGGGGGCATGATTCCCACTGACTGAAATATAGGTGACCTCACCCCTTTCGCAAACAAAGTTTTCCTAACAGTTTTGATATTATCATTTCATCTAAAATCCGCTTGATCTAACACCACTTAGTATTTATTAAATTAGCCTTCCAATTTCTTTTAGGTTTTTTGTTGTTTGGTACTTGCATAGTTGAGGGGTTTTTTGTGAAATCAGTTTGTTTTTTGTGAAAATTTAAAGCGTTATCAAATTGAAATTTAATGCATGAGTGACCATGAATAGCAATTTTTAGTGCAGCATTTTGTCTTTATCATTTGGATCTCAGCAATGTGTTCATGAAAGTCAGGAGAAAAGGGGGGTAATATGACTTAGGTAGGTGAAGTACGTTGATGGGATAAAGGTCAACAGAACATTTAGCAACCCTTCCCCCACTTCTCTCCTCCTGAGAGACTAAGCTTGGCTAGGCTGGGCAGGAATAAGCCTTACAGTTTTTTTTAGAGAGACGTTAGTCCTTTTGAACTTGCAAAGCTAAGGGTGTTATGCTATTTATGAGTGAGATAAGCTATGGTTTCTTAGGTAAATTTCATGAGTTACTAAATTTAAATTTAATGCATGAGTGAACAGGGATTGTAATTTCAGTGTAGCATATTCATCTTGTGGACCTCAGAAGTGTGTTCGTGCAAGAAGGTTGTTGGAAGCTTCTTCGTTCGTGAGAGTCAGGGTAATGTGAGGGAACCTGTTTACAAATTAAAAGTCATGTACCCTCTCTCTGGTCAGTTTTTTATTGAATGATTATCAATAAATTTAATGGTTATGACGATTAATGAAATAATTTATTGACAAGAAAATGAATGTTTAATTGATCACATTGCACATTGAATGAGTTGATTTACTGATAAATTGTTGATTAAATAATTGATAGGAAAAAGTTGATGCCCAAATTCAGAATTAATCATTAAATCAACATTCTGCTCTGGACTTCACGCGTACATGACAATAGCCATCAGTCTCTCAACAGGAGGGGAGGGTGGGAAAGAGGGAGGGGGCGGGGCTGAATGTTCTGTTGACCCTTATTCCACCAACCTACTTCTCCCACTTAAGTCCTATCTCACCCCCTATTCTCCCGACTCCCATGAACACATTGCTGAGATCCACATAATAAAGTTGAATTGCTGCCCAAAAAGAGATCGAAATTATAAAGTTGAAAAGCTGCCCCAAAAGTGTAATTTATGTTCACCCATGCGTTTAAGTTCAATTTAATAATTAGAAAAAAATTAAGCAACCAAAACTGGTCACGGTTGATCATTAATTTATCAAAACGCCCTTAAATTTGAAACTTCGAAAAGATTTGTCTTTCAAAAACTGACATAAATTCGAAGGCTAATGCCAGCCCACCCTAATTTTCATACCCTCTGTTTCAGTGGGCAGTGGTCGTTCAAGCATGAATAGTTTTCCAACTTTTGGATGTCATTTGAAAGTCGACTTTATTGGCTCTTCATATATATAAGTATTTTTTCCCCAAAGGGCTAGATTTTTTTTATTTGACAGCCATTTCAAAAGTGTATAGTTCTTTTGGGACGCACTGTACATGTTTTACATACAATAACTGTAGTGTAGCTAACTACAGAACAGCATATAGTTTAGTCATGTGTACATTAAAAGTTGGAGGGAAAAACAAAGGCCCCTAGGCCTATGTACGATTTTTTAGTTAGCATGTGTATAGTTTACACAAACTTACATGAAACTTAATGACAATTAGACTAATTTGGTATTAAACTAAGTATAGCCTTAACGAGAATTATGCCAAATTGGGTTAAGCCCATGTCGTATAAGACCATTTGAGTAGTACATCCATATACACTGTAAAAAATGAAGGGTTAATTTTGCACTTACAGTGCCTGTATTATAGTGACTGCACTACGAGAGCTGATTTTCTAGTTCAAATTTAAACTAGAAAATCAGCACTCGAAATACAGTCACTATACAAGCACAGTAAGTAGTAAGTTAGCACTTCATTAATTTCAGTGTACGGTAATTTCTTTTTTTCATTTTCTGCTGCTTTAACAACAAAAACCTAAATGTTTGTACAGTTGATCACGTGACTCTATAGGAATGTTCACTATTGTAATCAACGCTTGGCAACAAGCAGGCTCCTAATTTATGATATTTGATTGGTTCGTGCCAAGCAGGTCATAGGCGTGGCTTGAAAAGTTAAATATAAATTCATATTAAGGACTGAACCCTTTGAGAGGGGTTCGGAGATACGGGGATCCGGAACCGAGGACACCAAAATGATTTTAAGATGTTTTTTAAGAATTAATACTGAAATCATATTGAAAACATACGAATTTCGTTATTCATTATACATTTTTTTTTGTAATAGAAAGGTATTCATTTGTGTGTGAGAGTGTGTGATTTTAACCAAGAGCTGCTCCTCTTTAGCTGCACAAAAAGAATCAATACCTCAAAGTATATTATGTTATTCAGAAAACGATATCAGGCAAAACCAGGAATGTGGTCCCTTGACGGGGAAAATCAATTTAACTGTAACCTGTAATATTCTCTCCATCAAGCATTAGGCATCATTTATCCTTTTTGTCTCACCTGCGAAGCAAGTGAGACTATAGGCGCCGCTTTTCCGACGGCGACGGCGGCGGCGGCGGCGGCGGCGGCGGCGGCGTCAACATCAAATCTTAACCTGAGGTTAAGTTTTTGAAATGACATCATAACTTAGAAAGTATATGGACCTAGTTAATAAAACTTGGCCATAAGGTTAATCAAGTATTACTGAACATCCTATTAGAGTTTCATGTCACATGACCAAGGTCAAAGGTCATTTAGGGTCAATGAACTTAGACCATGTTGGAGGAATCAACATCGCAATCTTAACCTGAGGTTAAGTTTTTGAAATGTCATCATAACTTAGAAAATATATGGACCTAGTTCATGAAACTTGGATATAAGGTTAATCAAGTATCACTGAACATCCTGCATGAGTTTCACGTCACATGACCAAGGTCAAAGGTCATTTAGGGTCAATGAACTTTGGACGAATTGGGGATATCTGTTGAATTCCCATCATAACTTTGAAAGTTTATGGATCTGATTCATGAAACTTGGACATAATAGTAATCAAGCATCACTGAACATTTTGTGCAAGTTTCAGGTCACATGATCAAGGTCAAAGGTCATTTAGGGTCAATGAACTTTGGCCGAATTGGGGATATCTGTTGAATTCCCATCATAACTTTGAAAGTTTATGGATCTGATTCATGAAACTTGGACATAATAGTAATCAAGCATCACTGAACATTTTGTGCAAGTTTCAGGTCTCATGATTAAGGTCAAAGGTCATTTAGGGTCAATGAACTTTGGCCGAATCGGGGATATCTGTTGAATTACCATCATAACTTTGAAAGTTTATTGGTCTAGTTCGTTAAACTTGGACATTAGAGTATTCAAGTATCACTGAACATCCTGTGCGTGTTTCAGGTCACATGTCCAAGGTCAAAGGTCAATGAACTTTAGCCGAATTGGGTGTATCTGTTGAATTACCATCATAACTTTGAAAGTTTATGGATCTGATTCATGAAACTTGTACATAAGAGTAATCAAGTATCACTGAACATCCTGTTCCAGTTTCAGGTCACATGATCAAGGTCAAAGGTCATGAAAGGTCAATGAACTTTGGCCATGTTGGGGTTTTTTGTTGAATAACCATCATATCTCTGTAAGTTTATTGGTCTAGTTCATAAAAAGAGGACATAAGAGTAACCATGTATCACTGAACATCTTGTGCGAGTCAGAGTAGTATGCAAAGTCAGCACTGCTGCTATATTGAACCGCGTGATGCAGGTGAGACGGCCAGAGGCATTCCACTTGTTTGGCCTGTCCATTACTGCTGCCTTCAAGAGTGCCTCTTTGCCTTTTATGACAATTTCGAACAACTATAACGGTGGAACAAATATTCAATAGAATACACCCAAATCTGTAAATTATATTATTTCACGTGTAAATGCATTGGAATTTTTTTTTTACCTGATTATGTTATAATCAGTTTATCTATGTTCACTTGAAATTAGTCTATATTCAATTTCAATCGAATTGTATTCATTTCCACATTTCAATAAAACAATGCGCAAGTGAAAAATAATGAATACGTACTTTACACGTACTTTACATGCAATAATTATAGCTAAACAAACTAAAGAACAACAAAGGCCTATTGCATCTTTATATCAAATGTTTGAGAGAAAAGCAAAGGGCCCGAGGCTTATGAACAATATTATTATATATTTCACATCGCAAACGTTATATTCAATCTGTACCAAAGTTTCAAGATCTCTTGGAGTTAATTCTACACTTAGACATTTTGTTCCCCATTCAATTTCAATTTTACTCTTTATAGCAGTATCATACTTCCTCACTTAAATTACTGTAACACTGAATGGGGTCATACATTCATGACATATAGATAAATTGCCAATTTTACAAGAGAGCAATAAGACTTATCTCAAATGCGCCTTTTAACATGTTTAATATTCACACAAACCTTTCCTTTTCAATAAAATGTATTAGTGTTAAAAGTTCTGATGTCATTAAACTCTCTAGTTTTAATGTACAAACTAAATGCCAGTATCTTACCGCCTCTCTTCAGCGACATTTTTGTTTCAATTTCTCAAATCCATTCTCACAATACTCGGCACAGAAAATGCCTAGTACGCCCTCCACATGTTCGAACCACCATTGCTTTCAATTCATTTAAGACTTATTTCCCCAAACTATGAAATGAAATTAGAGATGATATGAATAATAGTTCCACCTTATCAAGATTTAGATAGTTATGCAGGAAAATGTTATTTTCTGTTTACTGATCGTATGCATGTAATCTCACATCATCACTTAGTGCTTCCCCCCCCCCCCCCCCTCTTCCCCGGCCCCCTCAACCTCATTTTTTTTTGCTGCTGCTGCAGGAAAGTTGCATTTAATTCTGATCTAAGATTTTCTCTCTTTTTAATGTAGTAATCATTTGATCAAACCACATTATATTTAATACTCCTGTCATTGTTTAAATATGGTGAATTATACTTTTCTTCACACTTGTTTTCTGTAATGTATTAATGTACCGTGGTGACTCCTTTTAAAATCATCGCTTCTCTGGGCTCTCCGAACCATCTATTTGTTGTTGTTTTTTCTGATACTTTGTTATTACTATATATTGTGCTGTTTTTATCCTTTTGATGGTTGAATGAAAAAATGAATTGAATTAAATTCTATGTAAATTTATATACTGGAGTTACTATCATGCACTTGGATACTTGATATCATATTTTTACCCCTGAACCAGCATTTCCGTGCTTTAGCGTCAAGGAAGATCTCATATCGGGTATCCATTGACCTGATATGCATCAAGTGCAACACTATGTCGTTTATTTCTGACGAAAAACACGTCACGGCTGAGATTCAAAGCCAAGTAGACGAGAGTCATTACCACTAGACCACGACTTAATCTACATGCATATATGTTTATAACAACATTGCAACCTACGCTTATCATGTTTGTCATTAAATTTTAATTATCATAATGTTTGAATTTTTTATTTAAAAAAAGAATCGAAGTTAGAGTTGGAGAAAATATGGGTGACTAAGTTTGCCTTCTGTTGATGTTTTCTCTCTAGTGTCATGTTGGGCTGTTTTAACAAGACATGAATGTTTGCACAGTAATCGATCACGTGACTGCAGAGGCATGCTCACTATTGTAATCAACGCCTGACAACAAGCAGGCGGTCAATTTGATTGGTTGATGCAAAGCAGGTCATGGGCGTGGCTTGAAAAAATGAATATAATCTCATATTTTATGGACCGTATCCTGTGAGTTTTTAGCAGAACGCCTTTTCTTGAGCCATTAACAACGTTCTTCGCTAGATATACGCGTTGGCCAGTCATCAGAGATTTTTTAAGGGATTCTTTCAACTTTTTTTGACGATTCTTCATTAAAAATTCGAGAAGATGGATCTTTATCGGCGAAAATCTAGTTCACGGAACAGTCTACCTCCATACAGTTCTTTAAAAGAAAATTGTATATGAATTATTCGCAATATATTCCTCAATGATAAAACTCGAACAAGGGGGCTTCATTCGAATCGACAAGGACTGCTTATGGTTACATTTATGGTCCACCAGCCCATCATCGCTCGAGAAAAGGTCACAGGATTTGGAGGACTCTAATCAAATCTCTATCTTGTTCAACACGTGATTCTTATTGCTTCTCTGAATTCTGATAAGTTGGGTGTGAAAGCCACCAAGCTCTATTAGCATCTGCCTTTGGTGATTCAATCGGTAAATAAAGCTCTGGTCCTTTTTTAGTTTTTTTAGAGTGTAACTTATTCGAGATTTAAGATTTAAAGGGGTGGACCAGGCTGAAAGTATTTATAGTTCAATAAATAGAGTGGAATTCACTGAGCAAAATGTCAAAAATTCCGTCAAAATCGGACAACAACTAGCAAAGTTATTGAATTTTAAAGTTCAGTAATATTTTGTAAAAACAGTCGTCATGAATATTCATTAGGTGGGCTGATGATGTCACGTCTCCACTTGTTCTCTTGTATTTTATAATATGAAATTAGGTTTATTTAAATTGTTTTCCTAAGAGAACTAGAAAAATTGGATTGACAACTGATTTAGTGCATTAGATATTTATTGCTGCAACTTATTTCATTATAAGGGAGGCATATTATTTACACAAGTATGGAATAATGAAAGAAATATGATTTTATGTAATAACATAAAAAAAACGGAAAGTGGAGATGTGACATCATCAGCTCGCCTAATGAATATCCATGATGACTTTTTCACAAAATATTGCTAGAGTTTAAACTTCAATAACTTTATAATTTTTTATCCGATTTTGATGAAATTTTCGGCGTTTTGCTCAGTGCATTAAGATATAAATATTTTCAGCCTGGACCACCCCTTTAAGAAAAATGAGAAAGGTCAAGTCCATCTCGGGAGCCGGTTTATATTAGTTAAGGAAGGGGGGTGAATGTTTTTTTTTTTCAATTTTTAATAAGGCTTGCTCGGTTGATAATGAAAATGGAATAAATAATAGAATTGTCAACATATTTTAACTTTTCCATCATATAGCATCTATTAAGATCGGACTTAAAATGTTTATTATACACAAAAAAAATCTCTGAAAATTCGTTGTCAAAAATTACAACCATAGGTCGAAGGGTCCTTGACTTTGCAGCTGAAATGGTAAAATCTGTAAATCTGCCATCATTGTTCAATTTATATTGTTTGTTATATACCAATTTTAATGTTTATTTCATTCTGGTGCTATGGTCGACATTGCCCCCAATCAATAGTCTTTGTGTAGAAAGAGTATGGAAACTAATTTGAATGATGATTCCAGTGGAAAATAAGGCTAATGACAAATATTTAGCACGTGTGGCAGTGTGAGGCCAATCTAGAACATGGGTAGAATCACGAGCGCGAATCAAAGTCAGGATTACAATAGCAATCATTATCACAATGATGATTAAAGATTCACGCATGAAAAGGCCAATGGTGAAATGTATGTAAACGTGATTTTTTTTTACAAGTGCGCACCTAGTTTATACCAAGAATGCATATAATATTTTTATTTATTTGAATGCAGGATAAAAGAGCATTGTCGACTAAATGCCCTGCTCACGGGCATAGGTGTCGCGGCCGGCGGGGATCGAACCTCGGACTTTCCACGTCAAGTCAGGCGCATTAGACCACTAGGCCGTGGCATCTCCACATAAATGAGAACACAATAGGCCTACCGAGAAATAAATATAGAATTATCTTTAAATGGCGGTACCAGGATTACCAAACAAGGAGGACGATCATTTGTGGAAGTGCACACGAAATGTCTTGCCACTCATGCCTATTAAACACAATCAAGCGCAAATCGTTCGCTTAAATGTTTAATATACGCCCTATACTGACTCGAAAGGGGACGTTTAACGGACTGTTATACTTATAGCATCTGTTTTCATCAAATAGATAATGCGAGGACGATGCGCGAGCTGAAAATTTAAAATATCGTGAGATGATAAATGGACGTCATAGGCACTTTTTTGTTACCACTAACAGTAATTGTTTCTAGCGAAACAATAAATGCGAACACATAGCGCTAGCTATGTTTTTTATTAACCACTTTTAAAATTACGAACATGCAGGATGCATATTGCGCTTAGGTAATTAATAAAAAATCGAATCTCGAGAAAAGTAATTTGTGCATAATGACTTGTTAACCTACTGAAAATATCATTTATCTCAATTATTAGCCACATGACTGCGAGCGCGAAGCACGGGCGAAATTTTGAATTTTATATAATGGCCTAAACTACTTGTGTTAGTTACTAATATTGTTGAGAGGTAACATTGACTGGATGAGAAATCGTCAAAATTTGAAAAGTGAAAATGGTGGTTTGGGAGCACGTTAAAGCTTGATTAGGATGTTTATAATAGCAGATATATATTTTTTTCTCAGTTTTCAAATTTGTTTGTCGTCTCGCTAATTGTTTTTTTTCTGCACACCAGAGAAGAACACCCCCGACGAAGTCGTATGAATATGGATTTCATTATTCATTGCATAATTTTGTTTTAGACTGATTTTTCATTTGTATGTGTGAGCGGATGACGTTTACCCAAAAGCTGGGCCTCTTTCTGCAACACAAAGAATCAAATACCTCAGCTACAATGATGCACTTCAGACAAAGGTGTCATATCAAACCAGGATCAAAATGGTCCCTTGACGGGGAAAACCAATTTTAACTAGAACCTGTAATTTTCACTCTATCAAGCATCACAATGTTATCCCTTAATAATTAGCATTTTCCGTCGTTGATGTCTTCTACGTTGCCTGTTTGCGGCACTGGGAACACGTTTTCATTAGGGCGCGGGGTGCTGGTTTTGAAGAAAATTGACAAGACCAGGT